>NC_086119.1:56612748-56869556 GCF_963921235.1 Mobula hypostoma | reverse complement strand
ACATCACGTCTCGACCCCTGTACTCGGTGTAACATCACGTCTCGACCCCTGTACTCGGTGTAACATCACGTCTCGACCCCTGTACTCGGTGTAACATCACGTCTCGACCCCTGTACTCGGTGTAACATCACGTCTCGACCCCTGTACTCGGTGTCACATCACGTCTCGACCCCTGTACTCGGTGTAACATCACGTCTCGACCCCTGTACTCGGTGTAACATCACGTCTCGACCCCTGTACTCGGTGTAACATCACGTCTCGACCCCTGTACTCGGTGTAACATCACGTCTCGACCCCTGTACTCGGTGTAACATCACGTCTCGACCCCTGTACTCGGTGTCACATCACGTCTCGACCCCTGTACTCGGTGTAACATCACGTCTCGACCCCTGTACTCGGTGTAACATCACGTCTCGACCCCTGTACTCGGTGTCACATCACGTCTCGACCCCTGTACTCGGTGTAACATCACGTCTCGACCCCTGTACTCGGTGTCACATCACGTCTCGACCCCTGTACTCGGTGTAACATCACGTCTCGACCCCTGTACTCGGTGTAACATCACGTCTCGACCCCTGTACTCGGTGTACACATCACGTCTCGACCCCTGTACTCGGTGTAACATCACGTCTCGACCCCTGTACTCGGTGTAACATCACGTCTCGACCCCTGTACTCGGTGTAACATCACGTCTCGACCCCTGTACTCGGTGTAACATCACGTCTCGACCCCTGTACTCGGTGTAACATCACGTCTCGACCCCTGTACTCGGTGTAACATCACGTCTCGACCCCTGTACTCGGTGTAACATCACGTCTCGACCCCTGTACTCGGTGTAACATCACGTCTCGACCCCTGTACTCA
The DNA here is from genome assembly GCF_963921235.1 of Mobula hypostoma. NCBI lineage: Eukaryota > Metazoa > Chordata > Chondrichthyes > Myliobatiformes > Myliobatidae > Mobula > Mobula hypostoma. Next base: position 56,868,692 of record NC_086119.1, on the reverse strand, counting down.
GTGTCACATCACGTCTCGACCCCTGTACTCAGTGTCACATCACGTCTCGACCCCTGTACTCGGTGTAACATCACGTCTCGACCCCTGTACTCGGTGTCACATCACGTCTCGACCCCTGTACTCGGTGTAACATCACGTCTCGACCCCTGTACTCGGTGTCACATCACGTCTCGACCCCTGTACTCGGTGTAACATCACGTCTCGACCCCTGTACTCGGTGTAACATCACGTCTCGACCCCTGTACTCGGTGTCACATCACGTCTCGACCCCTGTACTCGGTGTAACATCACGTCTCGACCCCTGTACTCGGTGTAACATCACGTCTCGACCCCTGTACTCGGTGTAACATCACGTCTCGACCCCTGTACTCGGTGTAACATCACGTCTCGACCCCTGTACTCGGTGTAACATCACGTCTCGACCCCTGTACTCAGTGTAACATCACGTCTCGACCCCTGTACTCGGTGTCACATCACGTCTCGACCCCTGTACTCGGTGTCACATCACGTCTCGACCCCTGTACTCGGTGTAACATCACGTCTCGACCCCTGTACTCGGTGTAACATCACGTCTCGACCCCTGTACTCGGTGTCACATCACGTCTCGACCCCTGTACTCGGTGTCACATCACGTCTCGACCCCTGTACTCGGTGTAACATCACGTCTCGACCCCTGTACTCGGTGTAACATCACGTCTCGACCCCTGTACTCGGTGTAACATCACGTCTCGACTCCCTGTACTCGGTGTAACATCACGTCTCGACCCCTGTACTCGGTGTAACATCACGTCTCGACCCCTGTACTCGGTGTAACATCACGTCTCGACCCCTGTACTCGGTGTAACATCACGTCTCGACCCCTGTACTCGGTGTAACATCACGTCTCGACCCCTGTACTCAGTGTCACATCACGTCTCGACCCCTGTACTCAGTGTCACATCACGTCTCGACCCCTGTACTCGGTGTAACATCACGTCTCGACCCCTGTACTCGGTGTAACATCACGTCTCGACCCCTGTACTCGGTGTAACATCACGTCTCGACCTGTACTCTGTAACATCACGTCTCTGGTGTCACATCACGTCTCGACCCCTGTACTCGGTGTCACATCACGTCTCGACCCCTGTACTCGGTGTCACATCACGTCTCGACCCCTGTACTCGGTGTACACACGTCTCGACCCCTGTACTCGGTGTAACATCACGTCTCGACCCCTGTACTCAGTGTAACATCACGTCTCGACCCCTGTACTCGGTGTAACATCACGTCTCGACTCCTGTACTCGGTGTAACATCACGTCTCGACCCCTGTACTCGGTGTAACATCACGTCTCGACCCCTGTACTCGGTGTAACATCACGTCTCGACCCCTGTACTCGGTGTCACATCACGTCTCGACCCCTGTACTCAGTGTAACATCACGTCTCGACCCCTGTACTCGGTGTAACATCACGTCTCGACCCCTGTACTCGGTGTAACATCACGTCTCGACCCCTGTACTCAGTGTAACATCACGTCTCGACCCCTGTACTCGGTGTCACATCACGTCTCGACCCCTGTACTCGGTGTAACATCACGTCTCGACCCCTGTACTCAGTGTCACATCACGTCTCGACCCCTGTACTCAGTGTCACATCACGTCTCGACCCCTGTACTCGGTGTCACATCACGTCTCGACCCCTGTACTCGGTGTAACATCACGTCTCGACCCCTGTACTCGGTGTAACATCACGTCTCGACCCCTGTACTCGGTGTAACATCACGTCTCGACCCCTGTACTCGGTGTAGCATCACGTCTCGACCCCTGTACTCGGTGTAACATCACGTCTCGACCCCTGTACTCAGTGTAACATCACGTCTCGACCCCTGTACTCGGTGTAACATCACGTCTCGACCCCTGTACTCGGTGTAACATCACGTCTCGACCCCTGTACTCGGTGTCACATCACGTCTCGACCCCTGTACTCAGTGTCACATCACGTCTCGACCCCTGTACTCAGTGTCACATCACGTCTCGACCCCTGTACTCAGTGTCACATCACGTCTCGACCCCTGTACTCAGTGTAACACCACGTCTCGACCCCTGTACTCGGTGTAACATCACGTCTCGACCCCTGTACTCGGTGTAACACCACGTCTCGACCCCTGTACTCGGTGTAACATCACGTCTCGACCCCTGTACTCGGTGTAACATCACGTCTCGACTCCTGTACTCAGTGTAACACCACGTCTCGACCCCTGTACTCGGTGTAACATCACGTCTCGACCCCTGTACTCAGTGTAACATCACGTCTCGACCCCTGTACTCGGTGTAACATCACGTCTCGACCCCTGTACTCGGTGTAACATCACGTCTCGACCCCTGTACTCGGTGTAACATCACGTCTCGACCCCTGTACTCGGTGTAACATCACGTCTCGACCCCTGTACTCGGTGTAACCCCACGTCTCGACCCCTGTACTCGGTGTAACATCACGTCTCGACCCCTGTACTCGGTGTAACATCACGTCTCGACCCCTGTACTCGGTGTAACATCACGTCTCGACCCCTGTACTCAGTGTAACATCACGTCTCGACCCCTGTACTCGGTGTAACATCACGTCTCGACCCCTGTACTCGGTGTAACATCACGTCTCGACCCCTGTACTCGGTGTAACATCACGTCTCGACCCCTGTACTCAGTGTCACATCACGTCTCGACCCCTGTACTCGGTGTAACATCACGTCTCGACCCCTGTACTCAGTGTAACATCACGTCTCGACCCCTGTACTCGGTGTAACATCACGTCTCGACCCCTGTACTCGGTGTAACATCACGTCTCGACCCCTGTACTCGGTGTAACATCACGTCTCGACTCCTGTACTCGGTGTAACATCACGTCTCGACCCCTGTACTCGGTGTAACATCACGTCTCGACCCCTGTACTCAGTGTAACACCACGTCTCGACTCCTGTACTCAGTGTAACATCACGTCTCGACCCCTGTACTCGGTGTAACATCACGTCTCGACCCCTGTACTCAGTGTAACACCACGTCTCGACTCCTGTACTCGGTGTAACATCACGTCTCGACCCCTGTACTCGGTGTAACATCACGTCTCGACCCCTGTACTCGGTGTAACATCACGTCTCGACCCCTGTACTCGGTGTAACATCACGTCTCGACCCCTGTACTCGGTGTAACATCACGTCTCGACCCCTGTACTCGGTGTAACATCACGTCTCCGACCCCTGTACTCGGTGTAACATCACGTCTCGACCCCTGTACTCGGTGTAACATCACGTCTCGACCCCTGTACTCGGTGTAACATCACGTCTCGACCCCTGTACTCGGTGTAACATCACGTCTCGACCCCTGTACTCGGTGTCACATCACGTCTCGACCCCTGTACTCAGTGTCACACCACGTCTCGACCCCTGTACTCGGTGTAACACCACGTCTCGACCCCTGTACTCGGTGTAACATCACGTCTCGACCCCTGTACTCGGTGTAACATCACGTCTCGACCCTGTACTCGGTGTAACATCACGTCTCGACCCCTGTACTCGTGGTGTAACATCACGTCTCGACCCCTGTACTCGGTGTACACATCACGTCTCGACCCCTGTACTCGGTGTCACATCACGTCTCGACCCCTGTACTCGGTGTCACACACGTCTCACGTCTCGACCCCTGTACTCGGTGTCACATCACGTCTCGACTCCTGTACTCGGTGTCACATCACATCTCGACCCCTGTACTCGGTGTAACATCACGTCTCGACTCCTGTACTCGGTGTCACATCACGTCTCGACCCCTGTACTCGGTGTAACATCACGTCTCGACCCCTGTACTCGGTGTAACATCACGTCTCGACCCCTGTACTCAGTGTAACATCACGTCTCGACCCCTGTACTCAGTGTAACACCACGTCTCGACCCCTGTACTCAGTGTAACATCACGTCTCGACCCCTGTACTCGGTGTAACATCACGTCTCGACCCCTGTACTCGGTGTAACATCACGTCTCGACCCCTGTACTCAGTGTCACATCACGTCTCGACCCCTGTACTCGGTGTCACATCACGTCTCGACCCCTGTACTCGGTGTCACATCACGTCTCGACCCCTGTACTCGGTGTAACATCACGTCTCGACCCCTGTACTCGGTGTAACATCACGTCTCGACCCCTGTACTCAGTGTAACATCACGTCTCGACCCCTGTACTCGGTGTCACATCACGTCTCGACTCTCGTGTCACGTCTCGGTGTAACATCACGTCTCGACCCCTGTACTCGGTGTCACATCACGTCTCGACCCCTGTACTCAGTGTAACATCACGTCTCGACCCCTGTACTCAGTGTCACACCACGTCTCGACCCCTGTACTCGGTGTAACATCACGTCTCGACCCCTGTACTCGGTGTAACATCACGTCTCGACCCCTGTACTCAGTGTAACATCACGTCTCGACCCCTGTACTCGGTGTAACATCACGTCTCGACCCCTGTACTCGGTGTCACATCACGTCTCGACCCCTGTACTCGGTGTAACATCACGTCTCGACCCCTGTACTCGGTGTCACATCACGTCTCGACCCCTGTACTCGGTGTAACATCACGTCTCGACCCCTGTACTCGGTGTCACATCACGTCTCGACCCCTGTACTCGGTGTAACATCACGTCTCGACCCCTGTACTCGGTGTCACATCACGTCTCGACCCCTGTACTCGGTGTAACATCACGTCTCGACCCCTGTACTCAGTGTAACATCACGTCTCGACCCCTGTACTCAGTGTAACATCACGTCTCGACCCCTGTACTCGGTGTCACATCACGTCTCGACCCCTGTATTCGGTGTAACATCTCGACCCCTGTATTCGGTGTAACATCACGTCTCGACCCCTGTACTCGGTGTAACATCACGTCTCGACCCCTGTACTCAGTGTAACATCACGTCTCGACCCCTGTACTCAGTGTAACATCACGTCTCGACCCCTGTACTCGGTGTAACGCTCCGTCGCGACCCCTGTGCTCGGTGTAACGCCCCGTCGCGACCCCTGTGCTCGGTGTAACGCCCCGTCCCAACCCCTGTACTCGGTGGAACATGACATCTAACTCCTGTACTCGGTGCTCTGATTGATGAAGGCCTGTGTGCTAAATTCCTCCTTCACTGCTCTGTCTACCTGTGCTGTCCCATTCAAGGAACAGCTGTATGCTCCTGTATCTTTGTGGCTGGTTTATTGCCATCCATAGATGCTGCCTGACCTGCTGAGCTCCTCCAGTTCTTGGTGTGGATGGCTCTATATATTCAGGTGCAACCCTCTCCAGGACTAAGCAAGTTCTTCCCTCTTTTCACTAGCCAAAATGCAACAATTCACATTTGTCCAAGTGAAGTCCCTTCACCCACTTTCACAGTGGATTCAGATAACCCTGTCCACCACACCACCATTTTCAGTGTCATCGGCAAACTTACTTGTCTTGCCACCTACGTCCTCATCAGTACTGTTATTAGAGATGACACACCACAGTGGAGACAGGACTGATCCCTGGTCTGACTGCTGCACCATACCAAAGTCGTATCTCGTGACCAGCCCAGCTCACATGGATCCTGTGTGATCCCACTTGTGGATCAGCCTCCCATGTGGGACAAGGAACATGGAACAATCCAGCATAGGGACAGGTCCTTTGGTCTACAAAGTTGTGGCAAGCTAACTGAAGCAGTAATTAAATGCCTAACTAATCACAAAATACATGTTGCTCCAGTCTCCATACCCACGTGCCTATCCTGGAGCCTCGAACACCTCTTTTATATTTGACTTCCGCATCCCTGGCAGGCACGCACCTCTCTGTGTAAAAACTTCGTGCCCACATATCACCTTTGAACTTATCCCCTCTCACCTTAAAATGCCCTCTAGTATTAGACATTTTTGTCGTGGAAAAACATTACAGCTGTCAACTGGATATTTGCCTGTCATAAACTTATAGATTTCATACAGCCTCTACTGCTCATGAAGCAAACAACCCAAGTCTGTAACTTCTGCTGATTGCACTTCCAGGCATCGCCCCAATGAAGCTCTTCTGCACCCTCTCCTGAGCCCCCAGTCCTTCCTGTAGTATGTGAGCAGGATTGAAGACCATACTGCAGATGCAGTCCAACCAGTTAACTTATTTCCCAATTCTTGAACGGATGCCCTGATTAATAAAGGCAGGCATGCCCTGCACCTTCTTTACCACCCGAACAACTGGTGTAGCTATCTTCAGGGAACAAGGGCCTTGTACATCAGCACTGTCATTAACTGTGTACACTTGACCTCCCAAAATGCTTGGCCAGAATAAACTTCATCTGCCATTTCTCTGCCCATATCTGCAACTGATTTATATCCTTTGGCAGTCTTCTACACTACCCACACCGGCACCAGTCTTTGGATTATCTGCAAATTTATGAATCCACTCATGTTTTCAACCGAGCCATTTACACGTATATTGTATCACAAACAGCAGAAGTCCTGTTGTGAATCCTCAGTAACGCTACTCGTTACAGACCTCCAGACAGAATAAATCTCACCCACCACTATCTGTCTGCTGTGGGCAAACTCATTCAGAATCCAAATGACCAAGACACGGTGGAACCCATGCGTCTCCGTCTTCTGAAAGAGCCGACTATTTGGGAGGTTCAGTTTTAACTCTATTTCATACCGTGAATGGTTGCTGGTTTCTGAATGATGCCTGTGAACACAGGAGCACAGCTCCTGTCAATCTCTGCTCCTGTTCACCCAGACTGCAGTTTGCCTTTGTACTTTGTACGTCTTCCAGGGGTCTGCACTCTGATCTCCCAGCACCTAGCTATTTACATTTGTGTCTAATTGAGGAACATTTTCCCACTGCATGCCCTCTCCATTTCTGGGGTTGGGCAGGGGATTTGTTGCTGTTTGGTGTGACTTGTCTGATCAGTGATTGTTTCTCTCTGCAGGATGCCTGGCCAGTGAGCAAGCATTAACAACATAGAACACAGAATGCTGTGAAATCTCTTCCACATGAAATGTGATCTTTGTTCCTCTGACCTGTTGTGTGTTTACCGCATTTTTAGTTTTTATTTTTGATTAAATGCCTTGCCCTTGTCTTTATTGTGCTGACCCTGGCCTTTTCTTTTCCAAGTCTTTCTATCGGAAGCATTTCGATACCGAGGAGGACCGGGTAAATCAGCTGTTTGCTGGCGCTGCAGCAAACTGTGTTAAAGTAGAGAAAAGGTATGTGGTGAATCCAGGCCGGTTTGTTTTACAAGTCCCGTGGTGGAGCTCGGAGATGTTTCTGCTCATTCCCCACCTCAGAATTTCACGGCTTGTCTGAGCACACATACACTAATGGCCCCTGTCACCTGTATGGCTCTCCTGACTTCTCCAGTCTGCTTACCCGTCTTAAATTAACTCCACTGCTGAGGCCTTGGGGAAGTTCATGGTGTAGCATCAAAGGAGGTTCCAGGTAAAATGGGAACTCACCAGAATCTGCCTCTCTCTGATTCGACTTATTTTGGCATCCACGATGCTCTGGGGACAGCCTGTTCACTCCAGAGTTCAACTGGACACATATTTGTTTTACTTTGAAGGGGTGTGGTCCTCAGGATGGACTGCCTGCAGATCACAGAAGATGCCAGAGCGCGGGGAGTCTCTGTCTGAAGCAGAGACCTTTGCTGTTCCGGCCAAGGTGCTGGAGCTGCTGTCGGCCGGCCAGACTCTGGGGAGAGGTGATCAGCACCCTTCGGTGGGACGCAGAGCACCGAACTGCAGGGCATTCTGTCTGTGCTGCTCACAGTCTGGCCTGGACTTGGGATTCTGGGTATTGTGGTACCTCAGTGCTGACTGACCTGATTTCTCTCTGCTCCACGATAGGTCTGTCACCATTCAGGAGATCGAGGAGCACCTGGCCCAGGGTCACGTGGTGGTGGTCCTGGTCAACGCTGTGCTGCTCGTCTGTGACCTCTGCTCAGCCCCACTCAAGTTTTGCTGCCTCCTTCCCATTGGGCAGAAGTGCTTCTGCCGGAAACCGGACTATCAAGGACATTTCATTGTGGTGTGTGGTTACAACAGGAACTCGGGCTGCATCTTCTACAACAACCCAGCCTACTCTGACAGTAAGTGGAGCCCAGACTCTCACTGAGGGAGCTTAGTGGTACGTGATGTGTGGGAACCATTTATAAGCAGGTCACACACGCAGATTGCAGTGAATAAGATGTAGCGATGGTTGGAGTTTTACTTCCTGTGCTGTGGAAGTGTTGAATGGGAAGAAGCATCTTGGAGTTGTTTATTGTGGCGGCACGTAGAACAACCAGAACAGTCAGCATCTATTGTTATTGTCACACAGTCTTGCATTCCGTTCACACATTCAAATCATTCCACTCTACATTGAGGTAGTACAGGTAAAAGCAATAATGATGCAGAATGAAGTGTAACAGTTACAGAGTTACTCTGAACAGATGTGTTGCATTCGCTTTGCACTTTACACATTCCAGAAAGGTACAAGACGCATGGCTGTGTGTGCAGGGAGACAGTAAAGTACAAGGTCTTGACAAGGTAGATTGTGAGGTCAAGAGGTCCATCTTATCATCCCGGGGACCATTCAGTAGTCTTATAAACGCTGTACTTGAGCCTGGTGCTTTCTACACACCCTGAGGTGTTGGACATTAAATATAACAAGTGGATAACAAGGCTGCTTTTAATTTTTAGTGGATTGCTTCTGGTGAGCGTTGATGGTTGAGACCCGTGTGTGGGTCATTGCCTCCTGCTCCTGAGTTAAGCTCAACAGTTTCTGACCTGGCAAAGATCCGAGGTTTCTGCTGTCACTGTGACCGCCCCCACCCCCCCACGATGATTAGAACGAGCTAAACATGGGCAATATCTAACTTCAAACTTGTGTTTCATAGGGGTCTGCTGCACATCCACGAGTAACTTCAACGAGGCGCGTATGAGCTATGGAACAGACGAAGACATTCTGTTTGTTTACAAGGACAGCTGACAGCAGCACTGCCCACAGGACCCTCTCTCCGCTCCGAGGACATTCTAGTGACGGCTGTGCGAGTGCCCAATCCCCAGAGCTGCATGGTACCCGCGAACTCACCCCTCTTTCCCATGAATTGGAAAGGATCTTTGCGCCACTGCCTATGGGAGTTCCTTCCCTTCTGTTTGAAATGTGCCAAAGAACCTGTAGGAAATGGGCCCGAGAGAAACAGTAATGCATCAGCTCCTGCTGCTCATCTCCTCTGCAGTGATCCTCTGCCCTGCTGCTACACAACACTGAGCTAAACTGGTTTAAAAAGAGTCAAGCTGGTTCCACAATCTACTGTTCTGAGGAGGAAATCAGTTGAGATCCAGTGAACACTTTGCATGCTCAGAATGCTGCTGTTGGAATTTTGGTGGAGTTGTAGGGAAAAGAGGGATTGTCGATACGGAATTGATGTGGTCCAACTCAGAATCTGTTGCTGACTCTGTCTGCTGCTGTTGTACTTCCTGTGGGATCTTTGGTTGGGCTGGTGTCTAGTTAGTGGCATGGCTGAGGTCTGCCTGACTCACAGGCCCAGGCACCAGGGAAGCCTTGTGCCTGCATGGTGGAGAGCTGGAGTGACAGGTCCCTAATGACACCGGCCGCCCCTCCACGGCTCCGGGCACACTATGGAGCATTGTCCACCCCAAGCCACGAGTGAGGGAAGGGGAAACATTCTCACGTTGTCCCGGCACACAATGCCATGGGTCTTTCACCTTTCCTGATGTGTCAGATCTGTTTAGACAATGTGTCTGTCCTTTTACAGAGGACATGTACCCTAGACCTGTCTCACCGCCATTGTTGACTCTGCCTTGATTCTCACCTTGTTTCAGTTTGGCGGGCCCTTTCTAACCACTAACTGGACTTGAGTGATGCCGAAAGAGATATTGAACACATTGCGATTAGGATGATGATGGATACGCCTGTGAATTTCTTTCAGATTTGGTTCTGTGGCTCTCGATGCCATTTGTCTGGAAACAGTTCTCTCTGTTTGCAAAGCTTTTCAGTTTATGGTACATTAGTTTCACTGTTATGGGTTGAATTAAAAGGTGATTTGCTAATGATTGGTTGGATATCTCCTCAGTCTTTTTCTCAGCAGGTGGGGGAAGAATGTTGCTCGTTTGTACAGAGCTCTCCCCCTGCCCAGCCAGGATTGCCTTCAACCCCACGGATGTCCTCTGACGAAACAAGTTCTATTATTTATTGCATTCCTTCCCTACCCCTGTGACTTGTGCAGTACCTGCCTCGCCTTTTCTTTTGTTGATGGCCGTTCATTCTTGCCCTGAAACGGTGAACTGCCATGTGGTGAAGCTGTTTGCACATTGCTGTTATCAGGACTCCGGGGTGCTTGGCTCCAGCTATATACTGGGTGTAGGCAGTCCCACTCAGCTGGACTGTGGACAGGTGGTAGCCAACTGCACATCCTCCTGTGTGGATTTTCACCACTTACAGAGAATTGCAAAAGTCAAGCACCCAGCACAGTTCTCTCTGGCCATTTGATTCATCCCCATTCAACCCCATACTGAACCGTCCCAGCCGCCACCCAGGTACTTACAACAGCACAGTTCTCATTTCCATCCGCCAGCTTCCTCCCCTTAACCCCAGACTTGGACTGAGCTGGACCACTCACAACCCTGGTAGTTCCATCAGCACATCCCCTCAGATACACCTGCTCCCCCTTTCTAACGTTGTCCAGCCTTGTCCGTTAGTCCCTCCCCACCAATTTTGCTCCCGGAACGTAGCCCTGCAAGTGGCCAGAGGGCTACTCCTGCCCCTTGACCTCCATTCAGCCCCGTAAACAGTCCTTTCAGGTGAGGCAACACTTCACCCGCTGATCTGCTGGGGTCGTCTATTGTGTCCAGTGCTCCCGATGCAGCCCCTCTGCATTGCTGAGACCTCTCGTAAACTGGAGGGCCACGTTGCCGAGCACCTTCTGCTACATCCTCCAAAGTGGAATTACCCAGTGGTCAGACAATTTAACTCCTATTCACATTCGCATTTCAAAATGTCTGTCCGTGGCCTCCTCTTGTGCCACAAAGAGGCCACCCTCAGGATGGAGAAGCAACACCTTATATTCCGTCTGGGTAGCCTCCAACCTGATGGCATTAATACTGATTTCTCCTTCTGGTTAAAAAAAAATTCCCTCCCCCTCCCCTCTTCTATTCTCCAGTCTGGCCTCTTAGCTTCTTCTCTCCTGCCTATCACCTCCTTCCCTTTCCCCTGTGCTCCACTCCCCTCTCCTATCAGGTTCCTTCCTCTCCAGCCCGTGACCTTTCCTACCCACCTACCTTCCTTCCCCTCCCCATCTTCTGGCATCTTCCCCCTTCCTTTCCAGTCCTGAAGAAGGGTCTTCAGCCCAAAAAGTCGACTGTTTATTCAATTCCTGATATGGTGACTTTCTCCTGCATTTTGTGTGTGTTGCTTTGGATTTCCAGCATGTGCAGAATTTCTCCTGTTTATGCAGTGTTCTGTGTTCATGTAAATCAGCAACGGGCTGCAGTTCTGTCGTCGCAGCGGCAGTTATCTGAGTGGACAGAGAGTGAGGCTTTAGCTCGTCGAGGCTTCAGTTAGAGAAAACAAAACAGAAGCTCCAGGTTCAGTTTTTTCCCCGGCCCTTCTTTATATCTGCTCCATTAGGACAGTAGAGATGCCAGGTAGGATAGTGGAGTACTCCTCTTGCAGGATGTGGGAAGGCAAGGAGACCTCTGGTGTCCTCCGGCAGACCGCTGCAGGCTTTGATTGGAGTTCTGCACGGATGCAGTCGCAGTGTCTCCATGCAAGTCCAGTGAAGAGCTTTAAAAACCCGGTCTCCATAAGAGAGGGGTACCATCTAGCAGAGCGATGATCGTGGGAGTGGTCTGAGTCAGAGTGGTAAGGCATTGACACAACATGGCTTCATTGAGAACAGGCAGAGGTAGGGTAACTAGAGGTTCATTCCTAATTTCTTATTTCTTCTTCTTTGACTCTTGAGAGAATAGGGGGTATGTCTACAGAGCCAGTGTTCTGTTCTGGATGTCAGATTTCCAGGAGATTACCAGCCTCCCTGATGACCACATCTGCACCAGCTGCATCGAGATGCGGCTCCTTGGAGACCGTGTTAGGGCACTGGAGCTGTGGCTCGATGACCTTTGGCTTGTTAGGGAGAGTGAGGCGGTGATTTCTGAGTATTGTGGTGGGGGAGGGTGGAACCTACCTGGGGAAAGCAACAGTAGCCATGTCTCTGGCTCAGACGGGTAGGGAACCGAAGAGGATGGCAGCAGAAATAGGGGTCTCTAGATGGGGGGATAGATAGGTAATTCTGTGGACATGAGAAAGAAACACAAATGGTAGTTTGTCTCTCAGGTACCAGGGTCTGCAGTGTTTCTGAACGCTTCCACAATATCCTGAAAAGAGAGGGTGAGCAGCTAGAAGTCGTGGGATATAAAAAAAGAAGCGGGTCCTGAAAACATAGAAACATAGAAAATAGGTGCAGGAGTAGGCCATTCGGCCCTTCGAGCCTGCACCGCCATTTATTATGATCATGGCTGATCATCCAACTCAGAACCCCGCCCCAGCCTTCCCTCCATACCCTCTGACCCCTGTAGCCACAAGGGCCATATCTAACTCCCTCTTAAACATAGCCAATGAACTGACCTCAACAGTTTGCTGTGGCAGAGAATTCCACAGATTCACCACTCTCTGTGTGAAGAAGTTTTTCCTAATCTCGGTCCGAAAAGGCTTCCCCTCTATCCTCAAACTGTGACCCCTCGTTCTGGACTTCCCCAACATCGGGAACAATCTTCCTGCATCTAGCCTGTCCAATCCCTTTAGGATCTTATACGTTTCAATCAGATCCCCCCTCAATCTTCTAAATTCCAACGAGTACAAGCCCAGTTCATCCAGTCTTTCTTCATATGAAAGTCCTGCCATCCCAGGAATCAATCTGGTGAACCTTCTTTGTACTCCCTCTATGGCAAAGATGTCTTTCCTCAGATTAGGGGACCAAAACTGCACACAATACTCCAGGTGTGGTCTCACCAAGGCCTTGTACAACTGCAGTAGTACCTCCCTGCTCCTGTACTCGAATCCTCTCGCTATAAATGCCAGCATACCATTCGCCTTTTTCACCGCCTGCTGTACCTGCATGCCCACTTTCAATGACTGGTGTATAATGACACCCAGGTCTCGTTGCACCTCCCCTTTTCCTAATCGGCCACCATTCAGATAATAATCTGTTTTCCTATTTTTGCCACCAAAGTGGATAACTTCACATTTATCCACATTAAGTTGCATCTGCCATGAGTTTGCCCACTCACCCAACCTATCCAAGTCACCCTGCATCCTCTTAGCATCCTCCTCACTGCTAACACTGCCGCCCAGCTTCGTGTCATCCGCAAACTTGGAGATGCTGCATTTAATTCCCTCATCCAAGTCATTAATATATATTGTAAACAACTGGGGTCCCAGCACTGAGCCTTGCGGTACCCCACTAGTCACCGCCTGCCATTCTGAAAAGGTCCCGTTTATTCCCACTCTTTGCTTCCTGTCTGCTAACCAATTCTCCACCCACACCAATACCTTACCCCCAATACCGTGTGCTTTAAGTTTGCACACTAATCTCCTGTGTGGGACCTTGTCAAAAGCCTTTTGAAAATCCAAATATACCACATCCACTGGTTCTCCCCTATCCACTCTACTAGTTACATTCTCAAAAAATTCTATGAGATTCGTCGGACATGATTTTCCTTTCACAAATCCATGCTGACTTTGTCCGATCATTTCTCCGCTTTCCAAATGTGCTGTTATCACATCCTTGATAACTGACTCCAGCAGTTTCCCCACCACCGACGTTAGGCTAACCGGTCTATAATTCCCCGGTTTCTCTCTCCCTCCTTTTTTAAAAATTGGGGTTACATTAGCCACCCTCCAATCCTCAGGAAGTAGTCCAGAATCTAACGAGTTTTGAAAAATTATCACTAATGCATCCACTATTTCTTGGGCTACTTCCTTAAGCACTCTAGGATGCAGACCATCTGGCCCTGGGGATTTATCTGCCTTCAATCCCTTCAATTTACCTAACACCACTTCCCTACTAACATGTATTTCACTCAGTTCCTCCATCTCACTGGACCCTCTGTCCCTTACTATTTCTGGAAGATTATTTATGTCCTCCTTAGTGAAGACAGAACCAAAGTAATTATTCAATTGGTCTGCCATGTCCTTGCTCCCCATAATCAATTCACCTGTTTCTGTCTGCAGCAGGGCCTCAAAGGTAGTAATCTCCGGATTGCTGCCTGTGCCATGCAACAGTGAGGATAGGAATAGAATGAGGTAACAGATAAATACGTGGCTGAAGAATTGGAGCAGGGATCCAGATTTCAGAATCACTGGGAACTCTTCTGGGGCAGGTGTCACCTGTACGAAAGGGAGGGGTTACACTTGAATCCGAGGGGTCCACTACTCTTGTGGGCAGGTTTACTAGAGCTGTTGGGAGTGGTTTAAACTAACTAACTAGTGGAGAGTCTGCAGAGAGATATAGATAGGTTAAGTGAGTGGGCAAGGGTCTGGCAGATGGAGTACAATGTGAGGTCCTCCACTTTGGAAGGAAAAATGGAAAAGCAGGTTATTATTTAAATGGTAAAAAAATTGCAGCATTCTGCTGTGCAGAGGGACTGGGAGTGCTTGTGCATGAATCACAAAAGATTGGTTTACAGGTGCAGCAGGCCATCAAGAAAGCAAATGAAATGTTGGCCTTCATTGCTAGAGGGATTGAATTTAAGAGCAAGGAGGTCATGCTGCAACTATACAGAGTACTGGTGAGGCCGCACCTGGAGTACTGTGTGCAGTTCTGGTCTCCATACTTGAGGAAGGATATACTGGCTTTGGAGGTGGTGCAGAGGTGGTTCACCAGATTGATTCCAGAGGTGAGGGGGTTAGAGTATGAGGAGAGATTGAGTCACTTGGGACTGTACTCCCTGGAATTCAGAATGAGGGGAGCTCTTATAGAAACATAAAATTATGAAAGGGATAGATAAGATGGAGGCAGGAAAGTTGTTTCCACTGGTAGGTGAGACTAGAACTAGGGGACATAGCCTCAAGATTTGGGGGGAGTAGATTTAGGACGGAGATGAGGAGGAACTGCTTTTCCCAGAGAGTGGTGAATCTATGGAATTCTCTACCCAACAAAGCAATAGGTTTAATAGATACATTTCATGTCAGAGAAATGTATACAATATAAATTCTTTTTCTTTGCAACCATCTACAAAAATAGGAGTGTCCCAAAGAATGAATGAGTTAAATGTTAGAACCCCAAAGCCCCCCCAGCTCCCCCTCCCACACACAAGCAGCAGCAATTCAATGACCCCTCCCCCAGCAAAAAGCGTCAGCACCCCCCACCAAGCACTCGAGGGTGCAGCAAAGCATCAATAAAGACACAGACTCCCTGTACCCCAAAGACATTACTCATTCACCCGGTAATTTGACGCACCACAGGCTCGTTCTCCCCCTAATAAGGAAAAAAAAGGTGTCCCCGTTTCACCTTGGTAAATATATGTAAGACAAGGTTGGATAGATCTTTGCAGAGAAGTGGAGATGAGTTCATGGCCAGATCAGTCATGATCTTATTGAATGACGGGGCAGGCTCAACGGGCCAGATGGCCGACTCCTGCTCCTGTTTCTTATGTTCTTTTGTAAAATGGCAGTGGATGGGAACCAGTGTGATAGAGCTGAGGG
Source organism: Mobula hypostoma (assembly GCF_963921235.1). Classification (NCBI taxonomy): domain Eukaryota; kingdom Metazoa; phylum Chordata; class Chondrichthyes; order Myliobatiformes; family Myliobatidae; genus Mobula; species Mobula hypostoma. The sequence continues at coordinate 56,852,968 of NC_086119.1, read as the reverse complement.
TGAGCCAGCAGGTTTACAAGTAGATGATGGGTGTGACATGAATGTAAGGAAGGACAAGCCAATGATTGGGTACAACTACAGACAGAGCAAAGAGTTAAATTGTACCACAGAGGCAAAATTCAAAAAGGTGAAGAATGCAGTACTGAAGATGCTGTACCTAAATGTGCGTGGCATTCAGAATAAGGTGAACGAACTCGTGGCACAATTAGAGATTGGTCGATATGACGATGTGGGCATTACTGAGTTGTGACTGAAAGAAGGCCATAGTTGGGAGCTTAGCATCAAAGGATATACCTGATATCAAAAGGACAAGCAGCAGGGCATAGGTAATGCCATGGCTCTGTTGGTAAGAGATGGAATTATGTCTTTAGAAAGGCATGACATGGGTCAGAGAATGTTGAATCTTTGTGGGTGGAGATAAGAAACTGTAAGGGGTTAAAAAAAAACATTACGGGAATCATATACAGTGGCATGTAAAAGTTTGGGCACCCCGGTCAAAATTTCAGTTACTGAATAGTTAAGTGAGTAGAAGATGAGCTGATCTCCAAAAGTCACAAAGTTATGAAACATTCTTTTCAACATTTTAAGCAAGATTAGTGTATTATTTTTTGTTTTGTACAATTTTAGAGTGAGGAAAAAAAGGAAAGGAGCACCATGCAAGAGTTTGGGCACCCCAAGAAATTTGAGCTCTCAGATGACTTTTACCAAGGTCTCAGACCTTAATTAGCTTGTTAGGGCTATGGCTTGTTTACAATCATCATTAGGAAAGGCCAAGTGATGCAAATTTCAAAGCTTCATAAATACCCTAACTCCTCAAACCTTGTCCCAACAATCAGCAGCCATGGGCTCCTCTAAGCAGCTGCCTAGCACTCTGAAAATTAAAATAAATGATGCCCACAAAGCAGGAGAAGGCTATAAGAAGATAGCAAAGCGTTTTCAGGTAGCTGTTTCCTCAGTTTGTAATGTAATTAAGAAATGGCAGTTAACAGGAACGGTGGAGGTCAAGTTGAGATCTGGAAGACCAAGAAAACTTTCTGAGAGAACTGCTTGTAGGATTGCTAGAAAGGCAAATCAAAACCCCTGTTTGACTGCAAGAGACCTTCAGGAAGATTTAGCAGACTCTGGAGTGGTGGTGCACTGTTCAACTGTGCAGCAACAAATGCACAAATATGACCTTCATGGAAGAGTCATCAGAAGTTTGCAAAGGAATATCTAAACAAGCCTAACACGAAGAAATCTGCAGATACTGGAAATTCAAGCAACATACACAGAAAATGCTGGTGAACGCAGCAGGCCAGGCAGCATCTATCGGAAGAGGTACAGTCGACATTTCGGGTCTTGGCCCGAAACGTTTACTGTACCTCTTTCTATGGATGCTGCCCGGCCTGCTGCGTTCACCAGCATTTTTTTTGTGTGTTATCTAAACAAGCCTGATGCATTTTGGAAACAAGTCCTGTGGACTGATGAAGTTAAAATAGAACTGTTTGGCCGCAATGAGCAAAGGTATGTTTGGAGAAAAAAGGGTCCAGAATTTCATGAAAAGAACACCTCTCCAACTGTTAAGTACGGGGGTGGACCGATCATGCTTTGGGCTTGTGTTGCAGCCAGTGGCACGGGGAACATTTCACTGGTAAAGGGAAGAATGAATTCAATTAAATACCAGCAAATTCTGGAAGCAAACATCACACCGTCTGTAAAAAAGCTGAAGATGCAAAGAGGATGGCTTCTACAACAGGATAATGATCCTAAACACACCTCAAAATCCACAATGGCCTACGTCAAGAGGCACAAGCTGAAGGTTTTGCCATGGCCTTCACAGTCCCCTGACCTAAACATCATCGAAAATCTGTGGATAGACCTCAAAAGAGCAGTGCATGCAAGATGCTCCAAGAATTTCACAGAATTAGAAGCCTTTTGCAAGGAAGAATGGGCAAAAATCCCCCAAACAGGAACTGAAAGACTCTTTGCTGGCTACAGAAAGCATTTACAAGCTGTGATACTTGCCAAAGGGGGTGTTACTAAGTACTGACCATGCAGGCTGCCCAAATCTTTGCTTCGGGCCCTTTTCCGTTTTTTGTTATTTTGAAACTGTAAAAGATAGAAGTAAAAAAGTAATCTTGCTTAAAATATTAAAGAAATGTGTCATCTTTAATTTCATGCCTTTTGGAAATCAGTTCATCTTTTACTCGCTTAGCTATTCACAGTAACAGAAGTTTTGACTGGGGTGCCCAAACTTTTGCATGTCACTGTATAGGCCTCCAAATATTAGCCAAGGTGTGGGGTTGAGATTGCAAAGGGAGCTGGGAAAGGCATGTAATAAAGGTGCTGTCACAATTGTAATGGGGAACTTCAATAGGCAAGGGGTTTGGGAAAATCAGGTTGGCGTCAGATCGCAAGAGAGGGAATTTGTTGAATGTCTATGAGATGGCTGTTTGGAGCAGCTTGTGCTTGAGCCTACTCAGGGAAAGGCCACCCTAGATTGGGTGTTGTGTAATAACCCAGATCTTATGAGGAAGCTTAAGGTAAAGGAACCCTTAGGAGGATTGAATTCATAACATGATTGGATTTGTACTGCAATTTGAGATGGAGAAGAACAACTCACAAGTATCAGTATCAGTATCACAATGGAATAAAGAGAATTACAGAGGCATGAGAGAGGAGCTTACCCAGGTGGATTGGAGGAGGAAACTGACAGAGCAGAGATGACTGAATTTTCTGGGAATAGAAACATAGAAAACCTATAGCACAATACAGGCCCTTCAGCCCACAAAGCTGTGCCAAGCATGTCCTTACCTTAAAAATTACCTAGGGTTATCCATAGCCCTCTATTTTTCTAAGCTCCATGTACCTATCCAGGAGTCCCTTATAAGACCATATTGTATCCGCCTCCACCACTGTCGCCGGCAGCCCATTCCACACACTCACCACTCTCCGCGTAAAAAAAAAACTTACCCCTGACATCTCCTCTGTACCTACTTCCAAGCACCTGAAAACTGTGCCCTCTCATGCTAGCCATCTCAGCCCTGGGAAAAAGCCTCTGACTATCTGCACAATCAATTCCTGTCATCATCTTATACACATCTATCAGGTCACCTCTCATCCTCTGTCGCTCCAAGGAGAAAAGGCCGAGTTCACTCAACCTATTCTCATAAGGCATGCTCCTCAATCCAGGCATCATCCTTGTAAATCTCCTCTGCACCCTTTCTATGGCTTCCACGTCCTTCCTGTAGTGAAGTGACCAGAACTGAGCACAGTACTCCAAGTGGGGTCTGACCAGGCTCCGAGATAGCTGCAACATTACCTCTTGGCTCTTAAACTCAATCCCATGATTGATGAAGGCTAATACACCGTATGCCTTCTTAACCACAGAGTCAACCTGCGTAGCAGCTTTGTGTGTCCTATGGACCCAGACCCCAAGATCCGTCTGATCCTCCACACTGCCAAGAGGCTTACCATTAATACTACATTCTACCATCATATTTGACCTACCAAAATGAACCACCTCACACTTATCTGGGTTGAACTCCATCTGCCACTTCTCAGCCCAGTTTTGCATCCTATCAATGTCCTGCTGTAGCCTCTGACAGTCCTCCACACTATCCACAACACCCCCAACCTTTGTGTCATCAGCAAATTTGCTAACCCATCCCTTCACTTCCTCATCCAGGTCATTTATAAAAATCACGAAGAGAAGGGGGTCCCAGAACAGATCCCTGAGGCATACCACTGGTCACCGGCCTCCATGCAGAATATGACCCGTCTACAACCACTCTTTGCCTCCTGTGGGCAAGCCAGTTCTAGATCCACAAAGCAATATCCCCTTGGATCTCATGCCTCCTTACTTTCTCAATAAGCCTTGCATGGAGTACCTTATCAACTGCCTTGCTGAATTCTATGTACACTACATCCACTGCTCTACTTTCATCAATGTGTTCACTCATATACTCAAAAAAGACCTGCCCTTGACAAAGCCATGCTGACTATTCCTAATCATATTATGCCTCTCCAGATGTTCATAAATCCTGCCTCTCAGGATCTTCTCCATCAACTTACCAACCATTGAAGTAAGACTCATTGGTCTATAATTTCCTGTGCTATCTCTACTTTCTTTTTTGAATAAGGGAACAAGATCTGCAACCCTCCAATCCTCTGGAACCTCTCCAATCCCCATTGATGATGCAAAGATCATTGCCAGAGGCTCAGCAATCTGCTCCCTCACCTCCCGCAGTAGCCTGGTGTACATCTCACCCAGTTCCGGAGACTTGTCCAACTTGATGCTTTCCAAAAGCTCCAGCACATCCTCTTTCTTAATATCTACATGCTCAAGGTTTTCAGTCTGCTGTAAGTCATCCCTACAATCACCAAGATCCTTTTCCGTAGTGAATACTGAAGCAAAGTACTCATTAAGTACCTCTACTATCTGCTCCGGTTCCATACGCAGTTTTCCACTGTCACACTTGATTGGTCCTCCTCTCACGTCTTTTCCTCTTGCTCTTCACATACTTGTAGAATGATTTGGGGTTTTCCTTAATCTTGTCTGTCAAGGCCTTCTCATGGCTCCTTCTGGCTCTCCTAATTTCATTCTTAAGCTCCTTCCTGCTAGCCTTATCATCTTCTAGATCTCTATCATCACCTAGTTTTTTTTAATCTCTCGTCTCGTAAGCTTTTCTTCTTGACTAGATTTACAACAGCCTTTCTACACCAAGGTTCCTGTACTCTACCATCCTTTCCCTGTCTCATTGGAACATACCTTTGCAGAACTCCACGCAAATATCCCCTGAACATTTGCCACATTTCTTCCATACGCCTCCCTGAGAATATCTGTTTCCAATTTATGCTTCCAAGTTCCTGCCTGATAGCCTCATATTTCCCCTTACTCCAATTAAATGCTTTCCTAACTTGTCTGTTCCTATCCCTCTCCAATGCTATGGTAAAGGAAATAGAATTGTTATCACTATCTCCAAAATGCTTTCCCACTGAGAGATCTGACACCTGACCAGGTTCATTTCCCAACACCAGTTCAAGCAGATGCCAATTGGTATTTGGGAAATTAGGAGGGAGGAGAAGATTGTGGCGCAACGCAGCACACGCGGCCGTTCCGAATAATATTGATATATGTTAACTAGGGGGCCGTGCACAATCCTGATTTGATGGAGACAGCCGTGAGAAGCACGGAGGAACATCTGGAGTAACTTCTGAAATGCCTGCTTCTCTGCGATCGAGAATCTCCGGAGGGGAAGGCCCCAAATCCTCGGCTTTGACTATTGCCTGTTGCCGGGGCCGGGGTTGAAGCGCTCGGCAGAGATGGTGCTCGGTGCTTGGTGTCAGAGAGCTGGTCGAAGGCTCGGAGTTTTCGGACGGACTGGGAGTTGGACTGCGGTCGGATGCTTCCAGGATGCTGCATTGGCAAGTTTGCGGTGCTGGAGGTTCACCGTCTGCGTGAGATGATGGGACTTTCGAGAGACTTTGAGACTTTTACCATGCCCATGGTCTGTTCTTATCAAATTATGATATTGCTTTGCACTGTTGTAACTATATAATTACGTGATTTTTGTCAGTTTTTCAGTCGGTTTGTCTTGTGTTTTTGTGATATCATTCTGGAGGAACATTGTATCATTTCTTAATGCATGCATTACTAAGTGACAATAAACGAGGACTGAGTGTCCTCATAATCTAATAATCGAATCTAATCTAAGTACAGCTCTCCCCTTGTAGGTTTCTGCCAAGAAACCTTCCTGAACACACCTAACAAACTCCACCCCATCTAAACCCCTCACTCTATGCAGATGCCAATCAGTATTTGGGAAAGTAAAATCTCCCACCACAGAACCCTCTTATTATTACACCTTTCCAGAATCTGTTTTCCTATCTGCTCCTCAAAGTCCCTAATAGTTCACAAGGCGCCGGATAGATATGTCCCACTGTGGAAGAAGTTCTCAAATGTCAGGGGTAGGTGGCCATGGGTGACAAAGGAAGTTAAGGACTGCATAAAACAAGGGAAGGGCATATAAGGTAGCAAAAGTGATTGGAAAGCTTTTAAAATCCAACGAAAGCCAACAAAAAAGCTATAAGAAGGGAAAAGATGAACTATGAGCGCAAACTAGCCAATAATATAAAGCAGGAGTCCTGAGAAAGTTTACTGAATAGACAACGGATGCATTGGTCATGATCTTTCAACAATCACTTGACTCTGGCATGGTCCTGGAGGACTGGAAGATTGCAAATGTCACTCCACTCTTTAAGAAAGGAGGAAGGCAAAAAAAAGGAAATTATAGACCAGTTAGCCTAACCTCAGTGGCTGAGAAAGTGTTGGAGTCCATTATTAAGGATGAGGTATCGGGGTACTTGGAGAATAATGATGAAATAAGTCAAAGTCAGCAAATGGAAATCTTGCCTGACAAATCTGTTAGAGTTCTTTGAGGAAGTAACAAGCAGGGTGGACAAAGGAGAGGCAGTGGATGTCATTTATTTGGATTTTCAGAAGGCTTTTGATAAGGTGCGACACACGAGGCTGCTTAACAAGATAGAATCCTATGGTGTTACAGGAAAGATACTGGCATGGATCGAGGAATGGCTGACAGGCAGGAGGCAGCGAGTGGGAATGAACGGGGCCTTTTCTGGTTGGCTGCCAGTGACTAGGGTTGCTCCTCAGGGGTCAGTATTGTGACTGCTACTTTTCGCATTGTTTGTCATTGATTTGGATAATGGAATTGATGGCTTTGTGGTGAAGTTTATATTTGATACAAAGGGAAGTAGTTGGTGCTGAGGAAGCAATGCAATTGCAGCAGGACTTAGACAAATTGGAAGAATGGGCAAAAAAGTGGCAGATGGAATACAGTGTTGGGAAATGTATGATAATGCATTTTGGTAAAAGGAACAATAGTGCAGACTATTATCTAAATGGGGAGAAGGTTCAAACATCAGAGGTGCAGAGTTCTCGTGCAAGACTCCCAGAAGGTTAATTTACAGGTTGAGTCTGTGGTAAAGAAGGCAAATGCAATGTTGGCATTTATTTCAAGGGGAATAGAATATAAAAGCAAGGAGATAATGCTGAGACTTTATAAGACACTAGTCAGGCCACACCTGGAGTATTGTCAACAGTTTGGGGCCCCATATCTCAGAAGAGAGTGCAGAGGAAATTCACAGGAAATAGTCCAAGAATGAAGGGGTTAACATATGAGGAGCATTTGACAGCTTTGGTGCTCACTGGAATTTAGAAGAAAGCGGGGGAATTTCATTGAAACCTACCAAATGTTGAAAGGACTAGATAGGGTGGATGTGGAAAGGACTTTTTTATTGTGGGGTATCCAGAACTAGAGGGCATACCCTCATAATTGAGGGGCATCCTTTTAGATGAGAGGTAATGAGGAATTTTTTTGCCAGAGAGTAGTGAATCTGTGGAATGCTCTGCCACAGACTGTGGTGGAGGCCAAGTCCATGGGTATATTTAAAGTGGAGGTTGATCATTTCCTGATCGGTCAGGGCATCAACCAAAAGGTGAGAAGGCAGGTGTATGGGGTTGAGTGGGATCTGGGATCGGCCATGGTGGAATGGTAAGCAGAGTTGATGGGCTGAATGGCCTAATTCTGCTCCTTTCTGTTATGGTCTAAGTGGAACCAACTGCAGCATCCAACAATCCACTTTAAGGAGTTGGAAGCAGAACTGGGTAAACTCCAGATCATTCAGGAGGCTGAAAGAGTGATGGTTGAAACAGACAGAGAGGTAGTTACACCCAAGGTGCAGGACACAGGAGACTGGGTGACAGTCAGGAAGGGGAAAGGGGTTAAGGAGCTAGTGCAGAGTGTCCCTGTGGCCATCCCCCACGACAATAGGTACATCACTGGATACTGCTGGGGTGGTTGACCTGACAGTAGAATGTCTCAGTGGTCACGTCTCTGGCACTAAGTCTGGTTCTGTGACTCAGAAGGGAAAGTGGGAGTGGAGAGGCGTGTTGTGGTGACGGGGGATTTGTTAGTGAGGGGAGTGGACAGGAGATTTTATGGATATGAATAATATTCCCACATGGATTGTTGCCTCACGTGAGCAAGGACCCAGGGCATCTCGGATCGAGTCCTCAGCATTCTTCAGTGGGAGTGTGAACAGCCGGAGATTGTGGTCCATGTAGGTACCAATGACACGGGTAGAACGAGTGACGAGGTTCTGCAAAGTGAATTCTGGGAGTTCAGTGCTAAGTTAAAGGGCAGGACCTCCAGGGTTGTGATCTCAGGATTGCTACCTGTGCTGCATTCTAGTGAGGTCAGAACTAGGAAGATAGAAAAAAGTTTAATATTTGGCTAAAGAATTGATGTAGGAGGATGTTATACAGTGTAATATGTGGCTAAGGATTTGGTGTAGGAGGGAGGGCATAAGAGTTTTGGATCATTGGGCTCTCTTCCAGGGAAGGTCGGACCTGTCCAGAAGGGAGAGTTTGCACCTGAACTGGAGGCGGACTAATACCCTAGCAGGAAGTTTGTTAATGCTGCACAGTGGGGTTTAATCTAGAGTTGCAGGGGGATGGGAACCAGAGTGGCAGAACAGTTCGTGGAGAGGTTGTGGAGGCAGATGTTGCTAAGACCTCAAAGTCAGGAATGAAAAGATGGAGCATGGTGCAACGAGTGACCTGAGCTGCCTATATTTCAGTGGAAGAAGTATATAGGAAGGGTGGATAATAGTGCTGGAGATGAGGTTTGCAAACAGAGGCAATGTGTAGTGAGGAGAGATTGTTGATAGGGTAAACTTGCAGTCAACAGGATGAGTTACAACATAAAGGGCAGAGAAAATCATGAAGGGTGAATACAGGACTGAAGGAGTTGTATCTGAATGCACACAGTGTACAGAATAGGGTAGGTGAACTTGCAGCACAGTTACAGATTGGCAGTATGATGTTGCAAACACATGACTGAAAGAAGATTATAGCTGGGGAGGTAATGTCCAAGGATACCCATTGTATCAAATGGATAGGCAGGAATGCAGAGGGGGTGGCATTGCTCTGTTGGTAAAAAAATAAAATAACATTTTTAGAAAGAGGTGACAATCGGTCAGAAGATGTTGAGTCATTATGGATAGAGCTAAGGAACTGCAAGGGTAAAAAGACCCTGATTATAGTCAGACACCCAAACAGTAGTAAGGTTGTGGCCGACAAACTACAATGGGAGATAGAAAATGCTTACCAAAAGGGCAATGTTACAATAGTCATGGGGGATTTTAAATATGCAGGTAGATTGGGAAAATCAGGTTGGTGCTGGATTCCAAAATGGGAAATTTCTAGAAAGCCTGTGAGATGGCTTTTTAGAGCAGCTCGTGGTTGAGCCCCCTAGGGGATCAACTTCTGGACTGGGTGTTGTGCAATGAACCAGAATTGATCAGAGAACTTAAGGTAAAAGAACCCTAAGGGGAAAGTGATAATAATATGATTGAATTCACCCTGAAATTGTCATGGTCCAGATCGGGGTCCCTTTAAATTTACCTTGTTTATGTTACGATCCCTGTTTCCTGTGTCCCTTGACTTTGGTGATTAGATGCAATTAACACTCGGCTGAACCGGTAGTTTATAGTCTCTGGCTTTCAGCCGTTCGGTGCGGGAGCGTCTGCAAAGTCATCTAGGGTACGGTGTGCCGATGTCATCTGGCCGGAGCAAGCCTAGTCTCTGCCGAAGCGAGTGCCGGTAATTTGCCTCTCCTCACCGGAGCAACCTTGTCCAGTTACCTTGCCAAAGCAAGCCTGCTAAATTTCCTCACCAAGGTGGGTCCGTCAGTTAACCCGCCAGAGGGAATCAAGAACCGCTGTCTACTGTTCCTGGCCCGAGTCGAGAGCTCGCCACTACCCGGAGGCTCCAAGTCAAGTCCTGGCTCCGGCGGCATTCAAGCACGAAGTCAAGTCCTGTTCCTGGCAGCTTTCAAGCACTAAGTCAAGTCCTGGTCCTGGCAGTATTCAAGTACCAAGTCAAGTCCTGGCCCTGGCAGCATTCAAGCACCAAGTCAAGTCCTTTCCCTGGCGGCATTCAAGCACCAAGTCAAGTCCTGGCCCTGGCAGCATTCAAGTACCAAGTCAAGTCCTGGCTCCGGTGGCATTCAAGCACCAAGTCCTGGCCCTGGCAGCTTCCCAGTTCTGAGTCGAGTCCTACCCCTTGTCTGAATCCCTTCTCTGCCCCTCTCGCCTCTAGCCCTTGTCTGCAGCCCCCACCTGCACTTCGGTCTAGTTCCATCGCTGGAGCTAGATAGGTACTGTCTGGTGTTCATTCATGTTGGTCTTGTCTTGTCTTGTCCTCACCTCCGTGGGGTAAGTCAGGCCGTCTTGCCGTTGCCCCGCGGAGGGTCATGAGTCCCGGCCCTATGTCCTGTACCCAAGGAGGGGTCCCGGCTCTCTGTTCTGTGTGCGAGTCCCGGCCCTATGTCCTGTACCTAAGGAGGGGTCTCCATGGTCCAGTGTACCTGCTCTCCCGAGATCGAGGCTCTGTTTTCCATGTTCCTCCCCTCCCTGGCCCATGTCATGTCCTTGCCTGGTTCTGGGGTCTGAGCCAGAGGCAAGACCCAGGTATTGGGTCCTTGCCCAGTCTCGGGCTCGGAGTCCATACCCTAGCCTCTTCATGTTGCCTCTAGTTTTGGGATCTGATTCCGAGTCCAAGCCCAGACCCCTAGTCCCAGCCTAGTCGTAGTCGTGAGTCCTTGTCCAGTCGCTACTCCTGCTCCTGCCTTGCTCTCCTGGTATCGAACAATAAACTCAATCTAAGTAACCTCACAAGATGTGTCTTGCATTTGGGTCCACCCTTGCTCCCAATGCCCCGCCATTGTGACAGAAATTTAAGAAGGAGAAGCTAAAGTCAGATGTCTCAGAATTACAGAGGCATGAGAGGAAAGTTGGCCAGAATTGATTGGAAAAGATCACTGTCAGGGATGACGGCAGAGCAGCAATGGCTGGAATTTCTGGAAGCAATTCGGATGGCACAGGATACATACGTACATCCCAAAAAGGAAGAAATATTCTAAAGGCAAGATGACATAGCCATGGCTAACAAGAGAAGTCAAAGTTAACATAAAAGCCAAAAGAGACCAAAAATTAGTGGGAAGTTAGAGGATTGGGACGCTTTCAAAAATCGACAGAAAGAATGCAACTAAAAGAAGTTGTAATGAGGGGCAATGGAATAGTGCGCTGAATAAATGCTTTGCATCAGTCTTCACTACGGAAAACACTAGCAGTATGCTCGAGGTTCCTGGTGTCAGGGATTATGAAGTGCGTGAAGTTACCATTTCTAGAGAGAAGGTTCTTGGGAAACTGAAAGGTCTGAAGGTAGATAATTCACCTGGAGCAGATGATGTACCCCCCCAGGGTTCTGAAAGAGGTGGCTGAGGCGATTGTGGTATTAGTAATGATCGTTCAAGAATCACGAGATTCTGGAATGGTTCTAGAAGACTGGAAAATTGCAAATGACACTCTACACTTCAAGAAGGGAGAGAAGCAGGAGAAAGGAAACTATAGGCCAGTTAGTCTGACATCAGTGGTTGGGAAGATGTTGGACTCAATTATTATGGATGAGTTCTCAGGTACTTGGAGGCACATGATAAAGTAGACCATAGAAAGCATGATTTCCTCAAGGGGAAATCTTTCCTGACAAATCTGTTGGAATTCTTTGACAAAATAACAAGCAGGATAGACAAAGGAGAATCGTTGATGTTGTTTACCTGGATTTTCAGAAGGCCACATGAGGCTGCTTAACAAACTAAGAGCCCATGGCATTACAGGAGAGATTCTGGCATGGATAAAGTAGTGGTTTATTGGCAGGAGGCAAAGAGCATGAATAAAGAGAGCCTTTTCTGGCTGGCTGCCAGTGACTAGTGGTGTTCCACAGGGGTTTGCGTTCCGACAATTCATTTTATGCTGTACGTCAGTGATTTGGATGATTGAGTTGATGGCTTTGTTGCAAAGTTTGCAGACAATATGAACAACACACATCAAAGATGCTGGTGAGCGCAGCAGGCCAGGCAGCATCTCTAGGAAGAGGTACAGTTGACGTTTCAGGCTGAGACCCTTCGTCAGGAGTAACTGAAGGAAGAGTTAGAAACCTCTTACTAGCTCTTCCTTCAGTTAGTCCTGACGAAGAGTCTCGGCCTGAAACGTCGACTGTACCTCTTCCTAGAGATGCTGCCTGGCCTGCTGTGTTCACAAGCAACTTTGATGTGTGTTGCTTGAATTTCCAGCATCTGCAGAATTCCTGTTGTTTGCAGACAATATGAAGATAGGTGAAGGGGCAGATAGTTTTGAGGAAGTAGAAAGGTCACAGAAAGACCTTGATTAGGAGAATGGGCAAAGAAGTGGCTGATGGACTAGTGTTAAGAAGTGTGTGATCATGCAGTTTGGCAGAAGAAATGAAAGGGTTGACTACTTTCTAAATGGAGAGAAAATACAAAAATCTGAGGCGCAAAGGGATTTGGGAGTCCTTGTGCAGGATTACCTAAAGGTTAATTTACACAAACAGAACACTGTGGAACATCAGTGATAGGCTGTAACACACATCAAAGTTGCTGGTGAACGCAGCAGGTGATAGGCTCAGTGATAGGCTGTAGTATTCTTTGTGTAAATTAGTGATAGGCTGCAACGTTCTATGTCAGTGTAAATTTGTGATGGGCTGCAGTGTTCTATGCTTGGTTAAATTAGTGATGGGCTGTGGTGTTTTTTGTTTGTGTAAAATAGTGACTGGTTGCAGTGTTCTACGTTTCTGGAAAATAGTGACAGGTGGAAATGTGATAGATTCATTGAAATTAGTGACAAACTGCAGTATACTACCTTCCTGTAAATTAGTGACAGGCTGCAGTGTTCTGTGTCTGTGTAAATTAGTGATGGGCTGCATTGTTCTTTGTTTGTGTAAATTAGTGACAGGCTGCAGTGTTCTGTGTCTGTGTAAATTAGTGATGGGCTGCATTGTTCTTTGTTTGTGTAAATTAGTGACAGGCTGCAGTGTTCTGTGTCTGTGTAAATTAGTGATGGGCTGCAGTCTTCTATGTCTGTAAATTAGTGACAGGCTGCATTGTTCTTTGTGTTACAAACTGTAATGTTTTAGAAATAAACCAGCAGCAAGAGATTTCACACTGAGTTGGGTTTTAATGTTAAAACCACTATCTTTATTAGTATCTACATATAATATCGTAACTTAACCAAGATAAACAAATGTTAACAGTGTTATATGTATATATGTGTAAATATAGCTCCCAAACTATACTGAGCTTGGGGAAACAAGGCTTAAAGTCTTGAGATGGTAAAGTAGGAAAAGTTCAGTCATCCACAGAATGAATGACAGGAGAGAGATATTTGTAATCCAGGCTGAAATGTAGAGAAAAGGTGGTTACGTCGAATTCCACAGGTAAGCGTAAGTATCGTCGTCGAAGCTCTTGTCCTTCGTTTTGTTCCAAATCCACATACGAGTTATCACTGGAAGTGACTTGTCACAAGGATATTGTCTTCAAGTGATGACCACACAACATACCCAGGCAAGGGTTAACACATAATCTCTTGTTCAGCTAATTTAAATTTTTCTATGTTCTTACGATAGGGGTGTTGTTTAATTGGCTGGGTGTTCCCAACATCAACGTCACGTGATGCAACTGTGGTTCAGTTTGGAACATCAGGAAATAAATTTTTAAACTTCAATATTAATTCAATCATTTGCTGTTGTTGCTGGGGCTGCAAATGGGCTAACTTGTTATCAATGTTTTCTAGAATAGCAGAATTTATTAGTCTGACGGAGACAATGTTTGCTTTAGAATAAACCTCAGACGAGTCAATTAAATCATTCCCAGGGTTGCCAGATTCATTTGTTTCGACAACAACACTCACAGATGGTGCCTGCTCATCAAAATATGGCTTCATCATATTTACATGTACCACCTGTGTTGATTTTCGTCGATCAGGTGCTTTGACTGCAAAATTTATATCATTAACTTGAGATATTATTTCATACGGCTCGTGGAACTTCACCTGAAGTGAGTTTGTCAATATTAGAAATAAAACAAGCACCTTATCTCCCACTTGAAACTTTCTTTCATGAGCCTGTTTGTCAAAATATGCTTTCATCCTGTTCTGAGTTGTTTTTAAGTTTTGTCTGGCTAACTTGCAAACTTTGTACAGCCTGTTCTTAAATTACAAAGCATAGTCCAGCAAATTAACATGCATGTCCTCATTAATCCAATCCACTGTTCCTTTAACAAGGTCAAAGGTCCCCGAACTCTATGACCAAATACAAGTTCAGACAGCCTAAACCCCAGTGATTCCTGTACTGATTCTCTTACTGCAAATAAAAGCAAAGGAACTCCCTCATCCCAATCTTTCTCATTTTCAACACAGTATGTCTTAATCATTGTTTTGAGGGTAGAATGGAATCTCTCTAAAGCCCCTTGTGATTCTGGATGGTACACAGATGATGTAATTTTTTTTGGCTCCCAATTCATAAACTACCTGCTGGAATAATCCAGATGTAAAATTACTTCCTTGATCAGATTGGATTTCTTTAGGCAAACTAATAAACTAAAAAACTTTATGAGAGCCTTGGCCACAGTTTTAGTCTTGATATTTCTGAGAGGTATTGCCTCGGGGAATCTGAATGTCATACACATGATAATTAGCAAATACTGATAACCAGCTTTAGTATTTGGCAATGGGCCAACACAATCCACAATAACTTTGGAAAAGGGTCAGTGACGTCAGTGGTGGGTAAATTGATGGAAAGTATTCTTAGAGATGGTATATATAATTATCTGGACAGACAGGGTCTGATTAGGAACAGTCAACATGGATTTGTGCATGGAAGTTCATGTTTGACAAATCTTATCGAATTTTTTAATGAGGTTACTAGGAAAGTTGACGAGGGTAAAGCGGTGGATGTTGTCTTTTGGACTTCAGTAAGGCCTTTGACAAGATTCCACACGGAAGGTTAGTTAGGAAGATTCCATCGTTAGGTATTAATATCGAAGTAGTAAAATGGATTCAGCAGTGGCTGGATGGGAGATGCCAGAGAGTAGTGGTGGATAACTGTGTGTCAGATTGGAGGCTGGTGTCTAGTGGTGTGCCTTAGGGATCTGTATTGGGTCCAATGTTGTTGGTCATATATATTAATGATCTGGATGATGAGGTGGTAATTGGATTAGTAAGTATGCAGATGATACTAAGATAGGTGGAGTTGTGGATAATGAAGTAGGTTTTCAAAGCTTGCAGAGAGATTTAGGCCAGTTAGAAGAATAGGCTGAAAGATGGCAAATGGAGTTTAATGCTGATAAATGTGAGGTGCTACATTTTGGTAGGACTAATCAAAATAGGACATACATGGTAAATGGCAGGGCTTTGAAGAATGCAGTAGAACAGAGGGATCTAGGAATAATGGTGCATAGTTCCCTGAAGGTGGAATCTCATGTGGATAGAGTGTTGAAGAAAGCTTTTGGTATGCTGCCCTTTGTAAATCAGAGCATTGAGTATAGGAGTTGGGATGTAATGTTGAAATTGTATAAGGCATTGGTAAGGCCAAATTTGGAGTATTGTGTACAGTTCTGGTCATTGAATTATAGGAAAGATGTCAATAAAATTGAGAGAATACAGATGAGGTTTACTAAAATGTTGCCAGGGTTTCATCTCCTAAGTTACAGAGAAAGGTTGAACAAGTTGGGTCTTTATTCTTTGGAGCATAGAAGGTTGAGGGGGGAATTGATAGAGGTATTTAAAATTATGAGGGGGATAGATAGAGTTGACGTGGATAGGCTTTTTCCATTGAGAGTGGGGGAGATTCAAACAAGAGGACATGAGTTGAGAGTTAAAGGGCAAATGTTTAGGGGTAACATGAGGGGGAACTTCTTTACTCAGAGAGTGGTAGCTGTGTGGAACAAGCTTCCAGCAGAAGTGGCTGAGGCAGGTTCGATGTTGTCATTTAAAGTTAAATTGGATAGATATATGGACAGGAAAGGAATGGAGGGTTATGGGCTGAGTGCAGGTCAGTGAGACTAGGTGAGAGTAAGAGTTTGGCACGGACTAGAAGGGTCAAGATGGCCTGTTTCCGTGCTGTAATTGTTATATGGTTCACCGAGTGCAGATATAGGCTGCAGTGGGGCCACTGGAAGAGGTCAAGTCCTGCAAGAGGTCACAACATCTCATAGAAACATAGAAACATAGAAAATAGGTGCAGGAGTAGGCCATTCGGCCCTTTGAGCCTGCACCGCCATTTATTATGATCATGGCTGATCATCCAACTCAGAACCCCGCCCCAGCCTTCCCTCCATACCCCCTGACCCCTGTAGCCACAAGGGCCATATCTAACTCCCTCTTAGACATAGCCAATGAACTGGCCTCAACAGTTTGCTGTGGCAGAGAATTCCACAGATTCACCACTCTCTGTGTGAAGAAGTTTTTCCTAATCTCGGTCCTAAAAGGCTTCCCCTCTATCCTCAAACTGTGACCCCTCGTTCTGGACCTTCCCAACATCGGGAACAATCTTCCCGCATCTAGCCTGTCCAATCCCTTTAGGATCTTATACGTTTCAATCAGATCCCCCCTCAATCTTCTAAATTCCAACGAGTACAAGCCCAGTTCATCCAGTCTTTCTTCATATGAAAAACCTGCCATCCCAGGAATCAATCTGGTGAACCTTCTTTGTACTCCCTCTATGGCAAAGATGTCTTTCCTCAGATTAGGGGACCAAAACTGCACACAATACTCGAGGTGTGGTCTCACCAAGGCCTTGTTCAACTGCAGTAGTACCTCCCTGCTCCTGTACTCGAATCCTCTCGCTATAAATGCCAGCATACCGTTCGCCTTTTTCACCGCCTGCTGTACCTGCATGCCCACTTTCAATGACTGGTGTATAATTACACCCAGGTCTCGTTGCACCTCCCCTTTTCCTAATCGGCCACCATTCAGATAATAATCTGTTTTCCTATTTTTGCCACCAAAGTGGATAACTTCACATTTATCCACATTAAATTGCATCTGCCATGAGTTTGCCCACTCACCCAACCTATCCAAGTCACCCTGCATCCTCTTAGCATCCTCCTCATTGCTAACACTGCCACCCAGCTTCGTGTCATCCGCAAACTTGGAGATGCTGCATTTAATTCCCTCATCCAAGTCATTAATATATATTGTAAACAACTGGGGTCCCAGCACTGAGCCTTGCGGTACCCCACTAGTTACCGCCTGCCATTCTGAAAAGGTCCCGTTTATTCCCACTCTTTGCTTCCTGTCTGCTAACCAATTCTCCACCCACACCAATACCTTACCCCCAATACCGTGTGCTTTAAGTTTGCACACTAATCTCCTGTGTGGGACCTTGTCAAAAGCCTTTTGAAAATCCAAATATACCACATCCACTGGTTCTCCCCTATCCACTCTACTAGTTACATCCTCAAAAAATTCTATGAGATTCGTCAGACATGATTTTCCTTTCACAAATCCATGCTGACTTTGTCCGATCATTTCACCGCTTTCCAAATGTGCTGTTATCACATCCTTGATAACTGACTCCAGCAGTTTCCCCACCACCGACGTTAGGCTAACTGGCCTATAATTCCCCGGTTTCTCTCTCCCTCCTTTTTTAAAAAGTGGGGTTACATTAGCCACCCTCCAATCCTCAGGAAGTAGTCCAGAATCTAACGAGTTTTGAAAAATTATCACTAATGCATCCACTATTTCTTGGGCTACTTCCTTAAGCACTCTAGGATGCAGACCATCTGGCCCTGGGGATTTATCTGCCTTCAATCCCTTCAATTTACCTAACACCACTTCCCTACTAACATGTATTTCACTCAGTTCCTCCATCTCACTGGACCCTCTGTCCCTTACTATTTCTGGAAGATTATTTATGTCCTCCTTAGTGAAGACAGAACCAAAGTAATTATTCAATTGGTCTGCCATGTCCTTGCTCCCCATAATCAATTCACCTGTTTCTGTCTGCAGGGGACCTACATTTGTCTTTACCAGTCTTTTCCTTTTTACATATCTATAAAAGCTTTTACAGTCCGTTTTTATGTTCTCTGCCAGTTTTCTCTCATAATCTTTTTTCCCCTTCCTAATTAAGCCCTTTGTCCTCCTCTGCTGAACTCTGAATTTCTCCCAGTCCTCAGGTGAGCCACTTTCTCTGGCTAATTTGTATGCTACTTCTTTGGAATTGATACTATCCCTAATTTCTCTTGTCAGCCACGGGTGCACTATCTTCCTTGATTTATTCTTTTGCCAAACTGGGATGAACAATTTTTGTAGTTCATCCATGCAACCTTTAAATGCTTGCCATTGCATATCCACCGTCAATCCTTTAAGTGTCATTTGCCAGTCTATCTTAGCTAATTCACATCTCATACCTTCAAAGTTACCCCTCTTTAAGTTCAGAACCTTTGTTTCTGAATTAACTATGTCACTCTCCATGTTAATGAAGAATTCCACCATATTATGGTCACTGTTACCCAAGGGGCCTCTCACGACAAGATCGCTAATTAACCCTTCCTCATTGCTCAAAACCCAGTCCAGAATAGCCTGCTCTCTAGTTGGTTCCTCGACATGTTGGTTCAAAAAACCATCCCGCATACATTCCAAGAAATCCTCTTCCTCAGCACCTTTACCAATTTGGTTCACCCAGTCTACATGTAGATTGAAGTCACCCATTATAACTGCTGTTCCTTTATTGCACACATTTCTAATTTCCTGTTTAATACCATCTCCGACCTCACTACTACTGTTAGGTGGCCTGTACACAACTCCCACCAGCGTCTTCTGCCCCTTAGTGTTACGCAGCTCTACCCATATTGATTCCACATCTTCCCGGCTTATGTCCTTCCTTTCTATTGCGTTAATCTCTTTTTTAACCAGCAACGCCACCCCACCTCCCCTTCCTTCATGTCTATCCCTCCTGAATATTGAATATCCCTGAACGTTGAGCTCCCATCCCTGGTCACCCTGGAGCCATGTCTCTGTGATCCCAACTATATCATAATCATTAATAACAATCTGCACTTTCAATTCATCCACCTTATTACGAATGCTCCTTGCATTGACACATAAAGCCTTCAGGCGCTCTTTTACAACTCTCTTAGCCCTTGTACAATTATGTTGAAAAGTGGCCCTTTTTAATGCTTGCCCTGGATTTGTCGGCCTGCCACTTTTACTTTTCCCCTTTGTACTTTTTGCTTCTATGCTCACTTTACACCCCTCTGTCTCTCTGCACTGGTTCCCTTCCCTCTGTTGTGAACTAACCTCCTCACGCCTAGCCTCTTTAATTTGATTCCCACCCCCCAACCATTCTAGTTTAAAGTCACCTCAGTAGCCCCCGCTAATCTCCCTGCCAGGATATTGGTCCCCCTAGGATTCAAGTGTAACCCGTCCTTTTTGTACAGGTCACGCCTGCGCCAAAAGAGGTCCCAATGATCCAAAAACTTGAATCCCTGCCCCCTGCTCCAATTCCTCAGCCACGCATTTATCCTCCACCTCATCGCATTCCTACTCTCACTGTCGCGTGGCACAGGCAGTAATCCCGAGATTACTACCTTTGCGGTCCTTTTTCTCAACTCCCTTCCTAGCTCCCTATATTCTCCTTTCAGGACCTCATCCCTTTTCCTACCTATGTCATTGGTACCTATATGTACCACGACCTCTGGCTCCTCACCCTCCCACTTCAGGATATCTTGGACACGATCAGAAATATCCCGGACCCTGGCACCAGGGAGGAGAACTACCATCCGGGTCTCTGGACTGCGTCCACAGAATCGCCTATCTGACCCCCTTACTATCGAGTCCCCTATCACAACTGCCCTCCTCTTCCTTGCCCTACCCTTCTGAGCTACAGGGCCAGACTCTGTGCCGGAGGCACGGCCACTGTCGCTTCCCCCAGTTAAGCTGTCCCCCCCAACAGTACTCAAACAGGAGCACCTGTCGTTAAGGGGCACAGCCACCGGGGTACTCCCCATCACCTGCCTTTTCCCCTTCCCCCTCCTAACCGTGACCCACTTGTCTGCCTCCCGTGGCCCCGGCGTGACCACCTGCCTTCCACTCCTCTCTATCACCTCCTCGCTCTCCCTGACCAGACGAAGGTCATCGAGCTGCAGCTCCAGTTCCGTAACGCGGTCCCTTAGGAGCTGCATCTCGATGCACTTGGCGCAGATGTAGACGTCCGGGAGGCTTGGAGACTCCAGGGCCTCCCACATCCAACACCGAGAACTGCAAACTGCCCTCACAGTCATAATGCCCCTCTCCTCAAATAGCAACAGAAAATGAATGTCAAACCTTCCTCGCCTCGCCCGCTTCCGCCTAAGCCCGGTGAGCCGAAGCCCTTAAGTCTTCACTCTGCTCCCGGCTCACTCCGCTGCCCGCAAACTACGCTGCCCGCTCTATGAGGCTTTGTTCCTTATAAATCTGCCGCGCTGCACTGCCCGACGTCACACGCCTGCGCAGTCCCGCCTCTCAGAAAGCCGTTGGAGAAAAAAAATAACGAAAATTTCAAAAATCTCTTTCTCGGCACTCCCACTCAGACTCTCAGACTCCTTCTTCGAATCTCTTCTCCAATTAGGCCAGTAAAATTCTTTCATAACCTTGTTTACAGTTTTATTCACACCAAGATGGCCACTTAAGGGCATATTGTGGGCCAAAGTTAAAATGTCGTTCTTAGAGACTTTAGAAACTACAACTTGGTGAACAGTTGCCCGTTCCTCACTTGCAGGTATAGAAGGTTTTCTCCACTTCCTCATTAACACTCCATCTTTAATATAATACCCAACTGGCACTTTCTTAATCTCATCATCTGAGAATCCCTTTTCTTTTTAAAGCTTCAATCTCTGGGTCTCTGTTCTGTTCTGCTATAAACTCTTTCCTAGACAGAGATAAATTTTTCTGGTCAGATTTAATACTTGAATCCTGGTGAAATAATGAAAGCAGAGAAGTCCCTGATAAGTCATCACAACCTGAATCCCGATTTTGGCTATCATGGGTAGCAGAGTCACGCTGCACAGAAGTATCTGCATTGGCTGACTTCTTAACCATTACTGTGCAGGAGGGATAAATGTCAGAATCCATCTGTGGGTCGTCAGAGGTTGGCTTAGTTGTCAGCTGCACTGCAGGAACAACTTTACCATCTGCCAGGTCATTCCCTAAGAGCAGAGTAACATCTTCCACTGGTAAACTGGAGCACAGTCCTATCTTAACAGGTCCTGAAACCAGCCCTGACGGTACAGGAACAACACCACTCTCAATGCCTTTAATAAGATTTACCTCCCGGGGTTGACCCTTCATTCACAGACACAAACCCATCTGACGTAAAATGATCAAATCCCTTCTTAACTCGGTCAGACCTCTCAGTCCTTAGCGAAGCCTTGTCAGAATGTGCAGAACCCTGTGGGTTTATAGGTGTTTCACAGCACTGAGTACAAGCATTTGGGACCACCTCCTTTTCCTTCTTCTTCTGCAGAATGGAGCAATTAGCCATAATCTGACCAGTTTTCCTACAATAGTGACAAGTAAAACCAGAATATTTCTCCTTCACTTGCTTCCCTTCATCCTTACTTTTGTCACTACTACCAGATTTAATTTCTTGTTTACCCTGACTATCCATTCTACATTTTTGGAAGCTCTTACTCAGGGTGAATTTAACCTTGTGGGTTAAAGCAAATTCGTCTGCTAATCTAGCAGACTCCTGAAAAGTGGCAGCATCCTTTTCATCTAAATATACCTTTATGTCACTAGGGACGCACCTTTTAAATTCTTCAATTAAAACCAACTCTTACAAGCTGTTAAAATTATCATTCACAATTTTAGATGTGCACCACCAGTCAAAACACACAAACTTCTCATAAGCAAATTCCACATAAATCCCGATTCATAGATTTCCTCACATTTCTAAACTTTTGCCTATAGGCTTCTGGAACCAATTCATAGGCTTTAAGCACAGCCTGTTTCACAATGTCATAATTAGCTGAATCTTCAATTGTGTAAATTACTGACAGGCTCCTGTGTTCAACGTCTGTGTAAATTAGTGACGTACTGCTGGGTTTAATGTCTGTGTAAATTAGTGACAGTTTGTAATTTTCAGTATCTGTGTAAGTTAGTGACAGGCAGCAGTGTTCTATGTGTGTAAATTAGTGACATGCTGCAATGTTCCAAGTCTCTTTAAATTGGTGACAGGCTGCATTGTTCTATGTCTGTGTAAATTAGTGATGGGCTGCAGTGTTCTATGTCTGTGTGAATTAGTGACAGACTGCAGTGTTCTCTGTCCCTATAAATCAGTTAGTGAGTGGCACGAAGTGAATAGATATGCAATCTACATGTTACATTCTGACTCGGGAGAGATTCGAGATCCCCAGAATGCAGTCTGTGGGAACTGCTCTGTGTCGGCACAAGGGGGAGCAGGCACCATATGTAAGCAGAGGGATAAATGAGTGCTGGCCAGAGATTTATGCCAATCCTTTGTAACCACAGAATTAAAACTCTACCCGATAGTGTGAATATGTAGGTACTGCATAGATGCCACCTTGAATAGAAAGTTTACCAGTTTCTTGTCTTCCTCAGGTGACTAAAGGAATTTGTGAAGTCTTTCTTGACACTCAGGATGATCTGTATCAAAGATGCCATCTTGGACAATGTCTCCCATCCACTACATAATGTACTGGGTGGGCACAGGAGTACATTCAGCCAGAGACTCATTCCACCGAGATGCAACACAGAGTGTCATAGGAAGTTATTCCTGCCTGTGGCCATCAAACTTTACAACTCCTCCCTTGGAGGGTCAGACACCCTGAGCCAATAGGCTGGTCCTGGACTTATTTCATAATTTACTGGCATAATTTACATATTACTATTTAATTATTTATGGTTTTATTACTATTTAATTATTTATGGTGCAACTGTAATGAAAACCAATTTCCCTCAGGATCAATAAAGTATGACTATGACTATGACTATGAATATTCTATCCGCATCCGTCTCAGCTTGGTATGGCGACTCTTCTGGGTGTTACAGCGAGGTGTTGGTGACACGGAAACCAGCCTTCTCACTGATCCGCTAAAGCAGTCACCAGAATCAGTGAACCCTTGACATTCCCTCATCTGCCCCTTCCATCGGACAGATGAAAGAAATGTCTGAAAGATACAACAAGCACGTGCACCAGGGCAGATTCTATCCCGTTATCACACTATTGAAGGGACCCGTATTACGAAAAGATGGACCACTAACTTCACAATCTACAACGTTTGTACCTGCACTTTATATGTATGTAATGCCCTGGTTCACCCTTTTACGCAGCCAAGAAAGCCGGGGGGTTTCCTGTAACTGTCACACTTTATTCTGCATGAGGGTTATTGTTTTTCCTTCAAGTACCTCAATGCACTCTTGAAATGAAATGATCTGTGTGTAAAACAACATTTTCACTGTACCTCGATACATGTAACAATAATAAAGCAAGATACCAACATGCTCGTGTGGATGTCTCTGGGTACTGCTGTGTTTTGTGCTGCTCGAACCGACCAGGGCTTTGACCAGTGGCCGCTCCAGACTTTGGAAGGACTGAGAGGAGGGATCCCAGGATAGCTACCGATGCCACATGCTTAATGAGGCCAGCACTTGGACAATTACAGAGTTTAATATGTGGCTAAGGAATTGGTGTAGGACGGAGGGCATTGTGAGCAGTTTTGGGCCCCTTGTCTTAGAAAGGATGTACTGAAAATGGAGAGGGTTCAAAGAAGTTTGGTGAAAATGATTCCAGGATTGAGTGGCTGGTCATAAGCAGAGTGTTTGAGACTCTTGGCCTGTTTGAGGGGGCAGGGATTCAAGTTTCTGGATCATTGGAACCTACTTTGGCGCAGATGTAACCTGTACAAAAAGGACGGGTTACACTTGAATCCTAGGGGGACCAATATCCTGGCGGGGAGATTTGCAAAGGCTACTGGGGAGACTTTAAACTAGAATAGTTGGGGGGTGGGAATCAAATTGAAGAGACTAGGAGAGAGGAGGTTAGTTCACAAATAGTGAAAGCTAGTAGACAGTGTGTGAGGGAGGATAGGCAGGGGACAGAGATCAGGAGCACTCAGACCGAAGATGTAGGAGAGAAGGAAGAAAAAGATAACAAAGTTGTTTGCACCATTAGGGATAAACAGAGAGTAAGAGGTGGAGAGTTTCTTAAATGCATCTATTCTAATGCTAGGAGAATTATAAGAAAGGTGGATGAGCTTAGAGCATGGATTGATACCTGGAAATATGATGTTGTAGCCATTAGTGAAACATGGTTGCAGGAGGGGTGTGATTGGCAACTAAATATTCCTGGATTTCGTTGCTTCAGGTGTGATAGAATCGGAGGGGCAAGAGGGGGAGGTGTTGCATTGCTTGTCAGAGAAAATATAACAGCCGTGCTTTGGCAGGATAGATTAGTGGACTCGTCTAGGGAGGCTATTTGGGTGGAATTGAGGAATGGGAAAGGTGTAGTAACGCGTATAGGGGTGTATTGTAGACCACCTAATGGGGAGCGAAAATTGGAGGAGCAAATTTGTAAGGAGATAGCAGATATTAGTAAGCACAAGGTTGTGATTGAGGGAGATTTTAATTTTCCACACATTGACTGGGAAGCCCATTCTGTAAAAGGGCTGGATGGTTTGGAGTTTGTAAAATGTGTGCAGGATAGTTTTTTGCAGCAATACATAGAGGTACCAACTAGAGAAGGGGCAGTGTTGGATCTCCTGTTAGGGAATAAGATAGGGCAGGTGAGGGAGGTATGTGTTGGGGAGCACTTCAAGTCCAATGATCACAATGCCATTAGTTTCAAGTATGGAGAAGGACAGGACTGGACCCAGGGTTGAGATTTTTGATTGGAGAAAGGCTAACTTTGAGGAGATACGGAAGGATTTAGAAGGAGTGGATTGGGCCAATTTGTTTTATGGGAAGGATGTAATAGAGAAATGGAGGTCATTCAAAGGTGAAATTTTGAGGGTACAGTATCTTTATGTTCCTGTTAGGTTGAAAGGAAAGGTTAAAAGTTTGAGAGAGCCATGGTTTTCAAGGGATATTGGAAACTTGGTTTGGAAAAAGAGAGAGATCTACAATAAATATAGGCAGCTTGGAGTAAATGAGGTGCTTGAGGAACATAAAGAATGTAAGAAGAATCTTAAGAAAGAAATTAGAAAAGCTAAAAGAAGATATGAGGTTGCTTTGGCAAGTAAGGTGAAAATAAATCCAAAGGGTTTCTACAGTTACATTAATAGCAAAAAGACAGTGAGGGATAAAATTGGTCCCTTAGAGAATCAGAGTGGACAGCTATGTGCGGAGCCAAAAGAAATGGAGGAGATTTTGAACAATTTCTTTTCTTCGGTATTCACTAAGGAGGATATTGAATTGTGTAAAGTAAAGGAAACAAGAAGGGTTGTTATGGAAAATATGACGATTATAGAAGAGGAAGTACTGGCACTTTTAAGGAATATAAAAGTAGATAAGTCTCCGGGTCCTGACAGGATATTCCCTAGGACCTTGAGGTAAGTTAGTGTGGAAATAGCAGGGGCTCTGACAGAAATATTTCAAATGTCATTAGAAACGGGGATGGTGCCGGAGGATTGGCGTATTGCTCATGTTGTTCCATTGTTTAAAAAGGGTTCTAAGAGTAAACCTAGCAATTATCAGCCTGTGAGTTTGACGTCAGTGGTGGGTAAACTGAAGGAAAGTATTCTTAGAGATGGTATATATAATTATCTGGATAGACAGGGTCTGATTAGGAACAGTCAACATGGATTTGTGCGTGGAAGGTCATGTTTGACAAATCTTATTGCATTTTTTGAAGGGGTTACTAGGAAAGTTGACGAGGGTAAAGCGGTGGATGTTGTCTATATGGACTTCAGTAAGGCCTTTGACAAGGTTCCACACGGAAGGTTAGTTAGGAAGGTTCAATCATTAGGTATTAATATTGAAGTAGTAAAATTGATTCAGCAGTGGCTGGATGGGAGACGCCAGAGAGTAGTGGTGGATAACTGTTTGTCAGATTGGAGGCCAGTGTCTAGTGGTGTGCCTCAGAGATCTGTACTGGGTCCAATATTGTTTGTCATATACATTAATGATCTGGATGATATGGTGGTAAATTGGATGAGTTAAGTATGCAGATGATACTAAGATAGGTGGCGTTGTGGACAATGAAGTAGGTCTTCAAAGCTTGCAGAGAGATTCAGGCCAGTTAGAAGAGTGGGCTGAAAGATGGCAGATGGAGTTCAATGCTGAAAAATGTGAGGTGCTACATTTTGGTAGGACTAATCAAAATAGGACATACATGGTAAATGGTAGGGCAATGAAGAATGCAGTAGAACAGAAGGATCTAGGAATAATGGTGCATAGTTCCCTGAAGGTGGAATCTCATGTGGATAGGGTGGTGAAGAAAGCTTTTGGTATGCTGGCCTTTATTAATCAGAGCATTGAGTATAGGAGTTGGGATGTAATGTTGAAATTGTACAAGGCACTGGTGAGATCAAATTTGGAGTATTGTGTGCAGTTCTGGTCACCGAATTATAGGAAAAATGTCAACAAAATTGAGAGAGTAGAGAGATTTACTAGAATGTTGCCTGGGTTTCAGCACCTAAGTTACAGAGAAAGGTTGAACAAGTTGGATTTTTATTCGTTGGAACGTAGAAGGTTGAGGGGGGACTTGATAGAGGTATTTAAAATTATGAGGGGGATAGATAGAGTTGAAGGGGATAAGCTTTTTCCATTGAGAGTGGGGGAGATTCAAACAAGAGGACATGAGTTGAGAGTTAAAGGGTAAAAGTTTAGGGGTAACATGAGGGGGAACTTCTTTACTCAGAGAGTGGTAGCTGTGTGGAATGAGCTTCCAGCAGAAGTGGTTTAGGCAGGTTCGATGTTGTCGTTTAAAGTTAAATTGGATAGATATATGGACAGGAAAGGAATGGAGGGTTATGGGCTGAGTGCAGTTCGGTGGGACTAGGTGAGAGTAAGAGTTTGGCATGGACTAGAAAGGCCGAGATGGCCTGTTTCCGTGCTGTAATTGTTATATGGTTATTCACTGGAATTCAGAAGAATGCGGTGTGACCTCATTGAAACGTATCACATGGATGTGGTGAGGATGTTTCCCATGGTAGAGTGGATGTGGTCCAGATGGCACAACCTCAGAATAGAGGGGCGTCCTTTTAGAACGGGTGAGGAGGAATTTCTTTAGCCAGAGAGTGATGAATCTGAGGAATTCTTTGCCACAGACAGCTGTGGAGGCCAAGTCTTTATGTATATTTAAGGCAGAGGTTGATAGATTCTTGATTGGTCAGGGCATGAAGGGATACGGGGAGAAGACAGGAGATTGGGGCTGAGAGGAAAATTGAATCAGCCATGATGAAATGGCGGAGGAGACTCGATGGGCCAAATGGCCTGTATCCTATACCTTATGGAACACACTATATAAAAAGGCATCCATTAGTCTTGCGAGATCATGGACCTGCACCTGGAAAGTCTTCACTCTCCAGGGCACAGGCCTGGGCAAGGTTGTATGGAAGACCAGCAGTTGCCCATGCTGCAAGTCTCCCCTCTCCACGACACCGATGTTGTCCAAGGGAAGGGCAAGGGCCGATACAGCTTGGTACCAGTGTCGTTGCAGAGCAATGTGTGGTTAAGTGCCTTGCTCAAGGACACAACACGCTGCCTCGGCTGGGGCTCAAACTCACGACCTTCAGATCACTAGTCCAATGCCTTAACCACTTGGCCACGTGCACACTGTTACATACCTCATGGATATCTTGTAACTGTCTTGTGAGGATGATGTAATAGTCTTGCGGAGGTCACATGATGTAATTTTCCGACCGATGTGAGGTCACGTGACGACCTGTTCTCACCAGGTATACAAGGGTAGACCCCTGGTGATGCAGTTAGTTTCAGCTTAGTTTTGTGTTAGATACTCCGCTGCTGCGTATTCGGCTGATGATGCAGTTTTTGTTTTAAAGTGCAGTTCTACTTTCTATTATAAGTAGTATTGGAGAGTGAAGATTTTACCAAAATTTGGGAATTCGCTGAGTCCAGTAAAGTTGGTGTCGTTCGGCAGTTTCGTAAAGGATCAACCTTATTAAGAGATAGTGACCTGCATCTGAGACAACTCCTGCCAAAAGTGCAAGGAAGTTTGTGCAAGGTTTGCTCGCCGGGAAAAAGGTCAGTTCCTTTTAAGCCGTGTATTTCCGGCGTCGTGAATCCTGCGTACAAGGCAGGTTCCGGCTGGGATCAGCAGTAATGACACATCTTCGAGGAATTCTTTACTTCAGGAAAGTCTCTCCTAATTGACTGTATAAATCTATTGGACTTTTGAATTTACCATACTAAGAACTGTGTTCAAATTTACCACTTTAAGAACTGTTTCGCCTTTACCCTTTTAAGAACTGTTCCAGAGTTGCCGTATAGCAGTTAACTTCCGGTTAAAGTTTTCATTTGTTTATCTTTTACTAATATTGAGCAAAGTTTAATAAATGTTTGTTTGTTTTTATAAAACCAGACTCAATTCTATATTCATTGTTGCCGGTCACGTGACAACACACTATATTAAAGAGCAAATTGTGAGACTTTGATTGAAGAGAGTATGAACACAACCATAATGCTGATTATTTAATTAAAATCTAATGTTATCACATCATAATGACAAGGGATACAATGATCTCCGTAAACCCAGCCATTTGAGACAAGAGCAGGTACAGGCGGACTGTATGTCAGTGTGATATCTCTGTTGGGTTGCCCATCAGGCCAGACCAGTGATGAGGTGATGGCCTGATGGGCTGGGAAGTGAAGTGTACAGGACAACTGGTGCTGTTATACTGCAGCCTGGGTGACAGAGTGAACAGCTGGGTAATATTGCAGCTGTAGAATGGGAACGAATGCCCTGTGTGAACCCATGGAGAGGGAGGGCAGTGGACTGCCCCCTTCACTGTAAAACAGGCCTGCAGCTCACGTCACTGCTCGGTGATAACGTTGGGCAGGAAGTCGTACTGCATGGCCCGATACAGTTCCTCCTCGTACATCTCCAGCCTGGCTGTCATCTGCAGAAGAAAATTCAACAGAAACCATTAGTTACCCCCCAGTGGAGACATGGGCCCCATTGGCAAGCTCACCTAAAGGCAAAGGCAATCCCAAATTACCAATGCACTTCACACTGCCAACGAGAGACACCCTCACCCTCTACACCTTGCAGTATTGGAGTGTCAGCCTTTGCGCCCTGGGCTGCCTGGGGCAGTAGTGGGTTCAGGGGCTGCTGGTAGTCCTGGGATGAGGCCTGTTCCACCGGAGTGGTCTGAGCAGCAGGCTGTACCTCACAACTTCAGCAGCTGCTCCCTACTCCACTGGGCCGAGTGCTTTGGCGAACCTGCTCAGAGCACCTTCGTTTGGAGAAGATTCTGTTTACAATGCTGCATGCAGGTTCGACCTGTGTTCTGACTGACTGCGTCGCTGCCTGGTATGGAGACCACCGAGGGCTGTAGACTCAGTGACTTTCACCACGGGCACAGCCCTCCCCAGTACTGAGAACCTCAAGAAGGCAGGATGCTCGCCATGCCCTCTGCTCATTCCTACCATCAGGGAGGAGGCACAGCACCCTGAAGGCACTCACTCAACATCTTAGAAACTGTGTCCTCTCTGCCATCACATTCTGAAGGGTCTGCATTATAAACACACTCAAAATGCTGGGGAACTCAGCAGGTCAGGCAGCATCTATGGAGGGGAATAAATAGTCGATGTTTTGGGCCGAGACCCTCCATTAGGACTGGAATAGCGGGGGCAGAAGCCGGAATGAGAAGGCGGGGGCTGGAAAGCAACCTGCGGATGACAGGTGAGACCCGGTGAAAACAAAAGTGGGTGGGGGAGGGCGGAATGAACTGGTGATTCATTACTCTTCGACACTATTATTTTGTGATCTAAGGTGAGTTTTACATTTTCACAACTGTAATGCTGCCACTAAACAAATTTCGCATCGTATCAGACAGTGACAATAACCAGATCTGAATGCGCAGACAGTCAGGTCTCAACAGGCTGAAGTGTTCTTTGGCTCTACACCAACATGCTGTGGAAAGGGCACTGTGAACCTTCCCTCAGCTGGTCCGGGTAGCTCCTGCCAGAGAACACGGGTGCGGTTTTTTAATGTGGAGGACGGAGCAGGAAATGAGATCTGAAAATCTGAAATAACAGAGAGTACAGGGAGCTCAAGGGGTAGGTCGGGCAGTGTCTGTGGAGAGGAACTGGGAGAGAGAAAACAGTTTTAATTTGCAGAGAGCTGCCAGATGAAAAAGACGGTAGGATGGATAGGGCGGAGTGAATATCTCTGGCAGGGCAAGACCGAAATGGGTTTGGAGAAGGGTTGTTGATGGGGCAGTCAGAGGGTAACAAAGCAGGGGATGACAACGGAGGGGGAAAACCTGAGGCAGTGTCACAGATGGATGTTGGCAAAATTTACCTGGCAGAAACTGAGAGCTCTTCCTCAGCCTTGTGTTGGGTCCGTTTTAGCTGCTGAAGAAGCCACAGGCTGAGAGCTGAGAGTGGAAGGGCGAGCTGAAGACAGTGCAAGCAGGAGAAGGTGAGATGTTTGTTGTAAACAGAGCAGATGGACCCGGTGGGCAGATTGGTCAGAGATTGGTAAGGTCATGCGAGAGGGTTGGCAAGATTAACTATATTTTCTTCAGCATACACAGCCCCACAGGTCAGACATCAGCACTTGAGATTCTCTTGCAATCACGGTTGACAGAAGGGCAGGAGTGACCACTCAGTGGGCTGAGGTTTAGAGTTTCAGCTGAAGGGGTTCACCATAACGCTGCCTGCATTAGAGGGCGTGTCCTCTAAGCAAAGGCTGGACAAACTTGGATTGCCTTCTCGGGGCTGGCAAAGGCTGAGGGAACATCTGATGTAAGTTAATAAGATTATGAGAGGCATAGACAGAGTCAGAATCTTTTTCCCATGGTATGAATGTCTAGAAACATAGAAAATAGGTGCAGGAGTAGGCCATTCGGCCCTTCAAGCCTGCACCGTCATTCAGTATGATCATGGCTGATCATCCAACTCAGAACCCTGTACCTGCTTTCTCTCCATACTCCCTGATCCCTTTAGCCACAAGGGTCATATCTAACTCCCTCTTAAATATAGCCAATGAACTGGCCTCAACTGTTTCCTGTGGCAGAGAATTCCACAGATTCACCACTCTCTGCGTGAAGAAGTTTCTCCTAATCTTGGTCCTAAAAGGCTTCCCCTTTATCCTCAAACTGTGACCCCTTGTTCTGGACTTCCCCAACATTGGGAACAATCTTCCTGCATCTAGCCTGTCCAATCCCTTTAGGATTTTATACATTTCAATAAGATCCCCTCTCAGTCTTCTAAATTCCAATGAGTATAAGCCTAGTCGATCCAGTCTTTCATCATATGAAAGTCCTGCCATCCCAGGAATCAATCTGGTGAACCTTCTTTGTACTCCCTCTATGGCAAGAATGTCTTTCCTCAGATTAGGGGACCAATATGGTCTAATATGGTCATAGCTCAAAGTAAGAGGGGAAAATTTTAAAGCAACACACACAAAATGCTGGAGGAACTCAGTAGGTCAGGCAGCATCTATGGAAAAGAATAAGCAGTTGACTTTTCGGGCCGAGACCTTCAGCAGGACTGAGAGGGAAGGGGGAAGATGCCTGAATACAAAGGTGAGGGGAGGGGAAGGAGGCTGGCTGGAAGGTGATAGGTGGGTGGCAAAGGCCTAGGTCCAGAGAGGAAAGAATCTGACAGGGAAGGAGGGGTCCGGGGCAAGTAATAGGAAGGTGAGAAGAAGTGAAAGGTTCGAGACAGGAATAGAGGAAGGGGTGGGGATTTTTGGTTTTTCAGAAGGAGAAATCAATATTCATGCCATCAGGTTGGAGGCTACCCGGACAGAATACAAGGTGTTGCTCCTCCACCCTGAGGGTGGCCTCATCTTGGCCATGGATAAGCACGGCGGAATGGATTGGGAATTGGAATTAAAATGTTTGGCCACTGGAAAGTCCACTTGTGGTGGATGGTACAGTGGTGCTGAACGAAGCAGTCACGAAGCGTCTCACGAACATAGAGGCCGAATCGGGAGCACCGGACACAACAGACGTCCCCAGCAGATTCACAGCTGAAGTGTGGCCTCACTTGTTTGGGGTTCTAATAGGAAGGAGCTGACTGGGCAGGTGTAGCATCTTGGCTGCTTGCCGGCAGGGACGAATGAACAAATGAATCGCGACCCCTACCCAGCCGGGTGGGAGGTTTGTTTAGTTACGTTCAGTGGAGAGGTCCCTTTGGAGGGGGCAGAGGATAATGTGTTGGATGCGGAGGCTGATGGGGGACTCTACCACTATTACAATGACAGGAAGATGGAGTTAGTGCAGACGTATGGAAAATGGACTAGATGCAGGTGAGGGCAGAAAGGGAAACTCTTATTCTTTAAAGGAGAAGGATGCCTCTAATGTCCTGGAACGTTAAGCTGCATCCTGAAAACAGATGCGGTGGAGGCAAAGAAACTGAGAAAAGGGAACAGCGTTTTTACAGGGGACGGGGTGGCAGAGGCAACTTTGTGAATCAGTAGGTTTATAAAAGGTATTGATTGACAGTTTGTCTCCAGAGATGGAGATCCAGAGATCCAGAGATCCAGAGAGTGGAGGGAGGTGTCAGAGATGACCCAAGTGAACTTAAGGGCAGGATGGGACTGGGAGGCAAAATTGATGAAATTGACAAGCTCTGTGTCAACGTAGCGGAGGGAAAGTTGGGAGGCTTCGAAAATAGACTGTTTTATACAGCCGATGAAGAAGCAGACAGATCTCAGGCCTGTGGCTACCCCTCGGGTTTGGAGAAAGTCAGAGGAGCCGAAGGAAATATTGTTGAGGGTGAGGACCAGTTCTGCCAGATGGGGGAGGGTGGTGGTGGAGGGGACTGGTTGGTTCTTTTGTCAAGAAAGAAGCGGAGAGATTTGAGGGGAATAGACATCCACGGTGAAGATGAGGCAGTCAGGGCCAGGGAATTGAAGATCAAGGGCATGAAAAGTGTGGGAAGGGACCGAACCAAGGGGACAGAATGGTATCAAGATATCAGGACACGGGTTCAGTGGGGCAGGAGCAGGCAGAGACAACAGGCCTACCCAGACGGTCCAGTAGGAGTAGAAGCGAGCAGTGTGAGGTAAGGGAACTATGAGTTTGGTGGCAGTGGATGGAGTTCTCCAGAGTAGGTGAGGTCACTGATGGTGCCGGAGATGGGTTTCTGATGGTGTGGAGTGGGGTCCTCCTCGAGGAGTAGGTATGAGGAGGTGTCTGAGGGTTGTTGCAAGGTAGAGGTCAGTGGTAAGGTTGGGATTGGTATGGAGAGAGTGCAGGGCAGTGCTTTTGGAAGAGGTCAGGTTAGATGAGAGAGGAGTGTTGACATCGAGATGTCTCATCAGCAATTCGAGATGAAAAGATCCAGAGCGGGCAGAACTGTAACAAGAAGAGGGGGAGTGCTGGAGACGGAAGAAGGGGTCATTAGCACAGGTTGTGGGATCCTTATCAAGGAAGCAAGCACAGACACAGAGGTGACGGAAGAAGAGCTCAAAATAAAGGGGGGGGGCGCGGAACTTGCTGAGGTGCAGGCGAAAGGGAACAAAGGTGAGGCCCTTACCGAGGACAGATTGTTCTTCCTCAGAGAGAGGAAGGTTGGAGGGAATTGTGAAGACCCAGCACCAATGAAAGCTGGGATCAGAGGGTTGGGGTGTTCAGGGAAGGTGGGGAGTGGTGCAGGGGGCGGGTGAAGGGGAGACTGGAGGTTCAGTGGTCGTGTATAAAGTCTTGGCCTGGAGGTGCTGGAAGTCAAAGACCAGGCTGGAGCTGGAGCTACAGGACACGCAATTAGCAGTTTGAAGTGTCTGGGGTCATAGGAAAGTTTAAAGGAGATGTGCGGGGCAAGAGTTTTTTACATGTAGAGTGGAGGGTGCATGAAACATTTACCGAGGGTGGTAATGGAAGCAGAGGCATCCAAGGAATGGAGGGAGGATCAGAAATGGAGCCGGGAGAATCAGCTGTGCTCTGAGTTACCTTGAAGCCCCATTTGTCACTCATCTGTCGGCACAGATTAAGATCCATCTCAGCAATCAGCAACCCATCCCTGGTACGAGACAGACCAGGAGTCCGACTGCCATCAGGAGCAGCAACGTAGCTGGAGCCATAGAAATGGCCAAAACTGTTGTGAGCTTCAGGAAGAAACAGAGGAAATCAGTTTAGTACAAATATGGAACATCTGTCTGGACACTGGTAGCGACAGTCCTGCAACAGGAGCCCAGCCTCAGATATCAAGAGCCAGTTCCATCACTGACTTTCTATCTGAGGTTGAAATGTTAATAGATATTGTCCTCATGCCACGGTAAACTCCTGACCAATGCACTGAGGGAGAGTCGTGCACCCTTGTCCCTTTTTGGTGTGACCCTCCTTCAGTCAGGGTTAGTTCCTGGCTGAGGGATCCCAAAGACCAGGCTGAGTCTGTGGCTTGGGGTAGCTGACTGCAGCAATGCCCAACAATCAGTAATGGAGGACAAACAGCCAGGACAAGAAGGTGCAAGACCCTCTGCTTGGACAAGTAGTGAAAGAACCTGCATTCAGCCCCTTCATAATAATGCTAAATTTACACGTGCAGACTAGAAAAGAAGTCTTACCAGGACAAGAGGTGGAATAACAAAGACGTTACATTACAAATGTAAGGACCAGGCTGGAGAGTTCCTGCTTACCCTTCTTTCCATCGCCGGAGGTGAACTCATTCTTGAAGTACTCCTAGGAGGCAAAGGCAACGGATAAACTGAGTGGATGAACAGCCAGGAGCCTGGTGTCCCTCACACAAAGCTCCCTCCCTGGCTCAGGGTCCGCTGTTTCCCTGGTTTCTGCACCCAATCCACCTGATCCACATGCAAACAGGCCTCTCAGCCCGACTAGTTCATGCTGAGCAAGGTTCTAAGCTTGCTGACCATGTTGACCAAGGCAGTTTTGTTTTCCTGTGTTTAACCTACAATTCCTCTAAATATTTCCTATCCAAGTACCTTTTAAGTGTTGTCAAGCACTTGCCTCACCTACTTCACCTGGTTGCTCGTTCCATAACTGACCACTGGGTGAAGAAGCTACCCTTCAGGGTCCTATTAAATCTCTCTAGTTCCTGATTTCCCAATGCTGGAGAAAAGACTGCATTCTTTTCTGTGCCCCTCATGGTCTGATACACTTCTGTAAGATGTTCCCCTAGTCTGCTATGTTCCAGAAGATGAAGTCAACCTCTCCCTATAACTCAGTCCTTGACAACATCCTCATAAAACTTTTCAGCACTCTTTCCAGCATAATGGCATCTTTCCTATAACGGAGTGACCAGAACTGAACACGACATTCCAAATGCAACATCAGTAACATCTTGTAGAACTGCAATGGAACCTCCCCACTGCTATACCCAGAGTCCTGACTGATGAGGGCCAGTGTGTCCTCACCAACCTCTCTAGCCACAATATCACTTGCAGGAAGCCGTGTAGTTATACTCTGAACCAGGGCCCTGCGAAAGTCCTAACCTCATTTGTCTTTCGAAAATGCAACATCTCACATTTATCCAAATTAAATTCTATTTCCATTCCTCAGTTCACTTGTCCAGGTTTTTCTTTGCAGCCCTTCCTAAATAAATGGTCAGTAAATCCTGATAAACATCTTCACGGTTTACAAAACCAGCTATTTTAGTGTCATCTGCAAACTAACCATACCTTGTACATTTTCATCCAAATCATTGATCAAGATAACAAATCCTAGCATTGACCCCTGGGGAATGCTGATAATCATGAGACTCCGGTCAGGAAAACAATCTTCCACCCACACTCTCTCCTACCCACCAGCTAACCAATTGTGTATCCAATTAGTCAGTCCTCTGTGATCTAACTTTCCATGGTCGCCTGCCTTGGGGAACCCTATCTTACTGAAGGTCATAAGGACCACATCCACTATGCTGCCCTCACTGACCTTCTTGGTCTCTCAACAAAACTCAACCAAATTCATGAGACATGATCTCCCACACACAAATCTGTGCTGAATATCTCTACTCAACCCTGTCTTTCCAAATGGATATACATCTTCTCCCTCAAAATCCCCCTGATCCTATCTACTACAGCTGTTAGGCTTTCTGATCTTACAGTTCCCAGGACTTTTTTTGCAGCCCTTCCTAAATAAAGGTACAACATTATCCACCCTCCAGTCTCCTGGAAGCTCATCTGTCACTGATAATGTATCTCAGTCAGAGCTCCTGCAGTCTCTTCTCCAGATTCCCATGGTGGTCTTGGATACACCCGATCAGGCCTTGGAGATTTATCTACATTTTTACACTTTACGACAGCACCCCTTTGCTTTACCGAAGACTCTACTCAAACATCCCTATTAACCATCTCAAGTTCAACAGTTGTTTCCCTCTTTCTTTCCCTGCTTTCACATGCACCCACCAATTCCCCTTTGATCTTTTGCCTTCCACCTACTCTGGGAGTATTTTACAGCAGCTAGTTAACCTTTGAGATGTGGAAGGAGACTTTCGGATCAGAGAAGCCCACACAATCACAGGGAGAACATCACAAGATCAGGACTATGATGGGGGCCACCCAGAAACTGTGTGCTCACTGATACAGCACACCACTCTATGTAATGACAACAGGCACGTCTCCGTGTCTGAACACTGTGGTGACTCACACAATTCAACCTCAGCCGCTTTCCACATTACAGGTTGGTCCATCTGGTGCAGACCCATCACTCCTGGGGGTTTCGGCTGCCAATTGTGCCCATCTTGCTTGGTCAGGAGATGTGGTAAATCAGAAACACTTTGGATTGCAGCTGCATTTTGTGGCCTGAATCTGACTTTGATTACTGCCACAGAGTACCTAATTCAAGTTTATGGCTCCTGACTTGTGGGGTGAAGGTTGTGCAGCAGGGTGCCTCTCCCACTAGATGAAGAACACACGAACACACGAACACACACACCATTCCCCATGCCTCTTCAGAATCAGGATATCAGGATTAGCTTTGCATAATCTCATCTCCCCGTGGACCTGAAGAATGGGTGAGCATTTCTGCGAAGATCTCTGGACTCCTGCTAGGTCACTAGTGTGTGGGACTGGTCTTTCACAAGAGCACAAGGCTCCTGCTGTACTTGTGCTCTGCCAGGGAACACGGACAAGCAGAATGCCAGGAGAGGCCCAGGACAAGCTCAGGCTCTGGTCATAAAGCTGCCAGTGGCGTTCTGTTGGTGCTTCATGTTGACGTATGACATGTATAAAAGGCAAGGATAACAGGTTTAGTTTTTGAGAGATATCGAGGTCCTGGTTAAGATAAAGAAAGTGGTGCATAACAGCATTAGGCAGGTAGGAATAAATGAGGTGCTTGAGGAATATAAGAAATGCAAGGGAACACTTAAGAAAGAAATCAGGAGAGATGTGGTGAGGAGCTATAAGTACCTGGGGTGCACTTGGGTGACAGACGAGTGGAGCACCAACACAGAGGCTGTGTACAAGAAGGGCCAGAGTCATCTCTACTTCCTGAGGAGATCGAGGTCCTTTAGAGTATGCAGGCCTCCCCTTCACATGTCCTACCAGTCTGTTGTCGCTAGTACAATCTTCTATGCTGTGGTGTTCTGGGGCAATGGCATCAACTTGGGTGATGCCAACAGGCTCAATAAACTGATTAGAAAGGCTGGCTCTGTTATAGGAGTCAAACTGGACACATTGGAGGATGTGGTAGAACAAAGGACCTTACGGAAAATTCCTGGCAATTCTGGACAATGTTTCTCAGCCTCTGTATGCCACCTCGGCTGAACAGAGAAGCACTTTTAGTAACAACTACACTGCTCCAAAGAGCGCTATATGAGGTCATTCCAATTTACTTTGGCCAACGCCTCTCTCATACCACCGTAATTTCCTTTACTCCACTGAAATACTGCTACATCAGACTTCATTGTCTCCCTATCAAATTTCAAATTGAACTCAATCATATTGTGATCACTGACTCCTAAAGGTAATGTGATCATAGAACAGAGAAATCTACAGCACATTACAGGCCCTTCGGCCCACAATGTTGTGCCGACCATGTCACCTACTCTAGAGACTGCCTAGAATTTCCCTACCGCATAGCCCTCTATTTTTCTAAGCTCCATGTACCTAACTAAGAGGCTCTCAAAAGATCCTATTGCATCCACTTCCACCACCACCGCTGGCAGCCCATTCCAAGCACTCACCACCCTCTGCATAAAAAACGTATCCTTCTTCATTCTCCATAACTTCCACCCCCTCCAACAGGATCCGACCACTAAGCACATCTTTCCCTCCCCACTCTCTCTGCTTTCTGCAGGGATCGCTCCCTATGCGACTTCCTTGTCCATTCGTCCCCCCCATCCCTCCCCATCGATCTCCCTCCTGGCACTTATCCTTGTTAGTAGAACAAGTGCTACACATGCCCTTACACTTCCTCCCTTACCACCATTCAGGGCCCCAGACAGTCCTTCCAGGTGAGGTGACACTTCACCTGTGAGTCGGCTGGGGTGATATACTGTGTCCGGTGCTCCTGATGTGGCCTTTTATATATTGGCGAGACCCAACGCAGACTGGGAGATCGTTTTGCTGAACACCTACGCTCTGTCCGCCAGAGAAAGCAGGATCTCCCAGCGGCCACACATTTTAATTCCACGACCCATTCCCATTCTGATATGTCTATCCACGGCCTCCTCTACTGTAAAGATGAAGCCACACTCAGGTTGGAGGAACAACACCTTATATTCTGTCTGGGTAGCCTCCAACCTGATGGCATGAACATTGACTTCTCTAACTTCCGCTAATGCCCCACCTCCCCCTCGTACCCCATCCGTTATTTATTTGTATACACACATTCTTTCTCTCTCTCTCCTTTTTCTCCCTCTGTCCCTCTCACTATACCCCTTGTCCATCCTCCTCTGGGTTTCCCCCCCTCCGCCTTTTCTTTCTCCCTGGGCCTCCTGTCCCATGATCCTCTCATATCCCTTTTGCCTATCACCTGTCCAGCTCTTGGCTCCATCCCTCCCCCTCCTGTCTTCTCCTAACATTTCGGATCTCCCCCTCCCCCTCCAACTTTCAAATCTCTTACTAACTCTTCCTTCAGTTAGTCCTGACGAAGGGTCTCGGCCCGAAATGTCGACTGTACCTCTACCTAGAGATGCTGCCTGGCCTGCTGCGTTCACCAGCAACTTTGATGTGTGCTGTTTGAATTTCCAGCATCTGCAGAATTCCTCGTGTTTCCTTCTTCATCCAGGTGATTTAGAAAAGTCACAAAGAGGAGGGGTCCCAGAACAGATCCCCATGGAACCCCACTGGTCACTGACCTCCGTGTAGAATACGAACCATTTACAACCACCCTTTGCCTTCTGTGGGCAAGCCAATTCTGAATCCACAAAGCAATGTTCCCTTGGATCCCATGCCTTCTTACTTTCTGAAGGAGCCTTGCATGGGGAACTTTATCAAAGAACTCAGTCAGACTTGTAAGGTACGACCTGCCCTTGACAAAGCCGTGCTGACTATCCCTAATCAGATTATGTCTCTCCAAATGCTCCATGAATCCTGCCTCTCAGGATCTTCTCCAACAACCTGCCCACCACTGAAGTAAGACTCACTGGTCTATCATTTCCTGGGTTACCTCTACTCCCTTTCTTGAACAAGGGAACAACGTATGCAAACCCTCCAGTCCTCTAGAACCTCTCCCATCCCTATTGATGATGCTAAGGTTATCGCCAGAGGCTCAGCAATCTCCATCCTCACTTCCCACAGTAGCCTGGGGTATATCTCATCCGGTCCCGATGACTTATCTAACTTGATGCTTTTCAAAAGCTCCTGTACATCCTCTTTCTTACTGTCTATATGCTCAAGCTTTTCAGTCTTCCCCACAATTGCCAAGGTCCTTTTCCCTGGTGAATACTGAAGCAAAGTATTTATTCAATACCTCCACTACCTCTTCCAACTCCATGCACCTGTTTCCACTCTTGCTCCTGATTGATCCTATTCTCTCGTGTCTTATCCTCTCGGTCTTCACATACTTGTAGAATGCCTTAGGGTTTTCCTTAATCCTGCTCGCCAATGCCTTCTCATGGCCCCTTCTGGCTCTCCTAATTCCATTCTTAAGCTCTTTCCTGGCACCCTTGTAATTTTCTAGAGCTCTAACAGTACCTAGTTTCCTGAACCTTTCGTAAGCTTTTCTTTTCTTCTGCTGAAACTGTCGGCGTGCTGAGTCTGTTGGTTTGCTGAGACCGTTGGTTTGCTGAGACCGTTGGTTTGCTGAGACTGTCGGTTTGCTGAGACTGTCAGTTTGCTGAGACCGTTGGTTTGCTGAGACTGTCGGCGTGCTGAAACCGTCGGCATGCTGAGTCTGTTGGTTTGCTGAGACCGTTGGTTTGTTGAGACTGTCGGTTTGCTGAGACTGTCGGTTTGCTGAGACTGTCAGTGTGCTGAGACCGTTGGTTTGCTGAGACTGTTGATTTGCTGAGACTGTCGGTGTGCTGACACCGTCGGCGTGCTGAGACTGTCGGTGTGATGAGACTGTTGGTTTGCTGAGACCGTCGGTGTGCTGAGACTGTTGGTTTGCTGAGACCGTTGGTGTGCTGAGACCGTCGGTTTGCTGAGACTGTCGGTGTGCTGAGACCGTCGACGAGCTGAGACTGTTAGTTTGCTGAGACCGTCGGCGTGCTGAGACTGTTGGTTTGCTGAGACTGTCGGCGTGCTGAGACCGTCGGCGTGCTGAGACTGTCGGTTTGCTGAGACTGTCGGCGTGCTGAGACTGTCGGCGTGCTGAGACTGTCGGTGTGCTGAGACTGTCGGCGTGCTGAGACTGTCGGCGTGCTGAGACTGTTCGTTTGCTGAGACTGTTGTTTTGCTGAGACCGTCGGTGTGCTGAGACCGTCGGTGTGCTGAGACCCTTGGTTTGCTGAGACTGTTGATTTGCTGAGACTGTTGATTTGCTGAGACTGTCGGTGTGCTGAGACCTTTGGCATGCGGAGACTGTTGGTATGCTGAGACTGTCGGTGTGCTGAGACCTTTGGCATGCGGAGACTGTTGGTTTGCTGAGACTGTCGGTGTGCTGAGACCGTCGGCGTGCTGAGACTGTTGGTCCGCTGAGACTGTCGACATGCTGAGACTGTTGGTTCGCTGAGACCTTCGGTGTGCTGAGACTGTTGGTTTGCTGAGACTGTTGGCGTGCTGAGACTGTTGGTTTGCTGAGACTGTCGACATGCTGAGACTGTTGGTTTGCTGAGACTATCGGCGTGCTGAGACTGTTGACGCGCTGAGACTGTTGGTTTGCTGAGACCGTCGGTTTGCTGATACTGTCGGTTTGCTGAGACCGTCGGCGTGCTGAGACCGTCGGTTTGCTGAGACCGTCGGTTTGCTGAGACCGTCGGTGTGCTGAGACTGTTGGTTTGCTGAGACCGTCGGTGTGCTGAGACTTTTGGTTTTCTAAGACGTGGGTGTGCTGAGACTGTTGGTTTGCTGAGACTGTCGGCGTGCTGAGACTGTCGACGTGCTGAGACTGTTGGTTTGCTGAGACTGTCAGTGTGCTGAGACTGTCGGTTTGCTGAGACTGTTGGCGTGCTGAGACTGTTGGTTTGCTGAGACTGTCGGCGTGCTGAGACCGTCGGTTTGCTGAGACTATCGGTGTGCTGAGACTGTCGGTTTGCTGAGACCGTCGGCATGCTGAGACTGTTCATTTGCTGAGACTGTTGGTTTGCTGAGACCATCGGTGTGCTGAGACCGTTGGTTTGCTGAGACTGTCGGTGTGCTGAGACTGTCGGTGTGCTGAGACCGTCGGCGTGCGGGGACTGTTGGTTTGCTGAGACTGTTGGTTTGTTGAGACCGCTGGTGTGCTGAGACTATCGGTGTGCTGAGACTGTCGGTTTGCTGAGACCGTCGGCATGCTGAGACTGTTCGTTTGCCGAGACTGTTGGTTTGCTGGGACCGTCGGTGTGCTGAGACTGTTGGTTTGCTGAGACCGTCGACGTGCTGAGACCGTCGGTGTGCTGAAACTGTTGGTCCGCTGAGACTGTCGGCGTGCTGAGACCGTTGGTTCGCTGAGACCATCGGCGTGCTGAGACTGTCGGTTTGCTGAGACTGTTGGCGTGCTGAGACTGTCGGTTTGCAGAGACTGTTGGCGTGCTGAGACTGTTGGTTTGCTGAGACGTTCGACATGCTGAGACTGTTGGTTCGCTGAGACCGTCGGCATGCTGAGACTGTCGGTTTGCTGAGACCGTCGGCGTGCTGAGACTCTCGGTTTGCTGAGACTGTCGGCGTGCTGAGACCGTCAGTTTGCTGAGACGGTTGGTTTGCTGAGACTGTCGACGTGCTGAGACTGTCGATCTCCTGAGATTGTCGGTGTGCTGAGACTGTTGGTTTGCTGAGACAGTCGGCATGTTGAGACCGTTGGATTGCTGAGACCGTTGGTTGCTGAGACTGTCGGCGTTCTGAGACCGTCGGCGTGCTGAGACCGTTGGTTGCTGAGACTGTCGGCGTTCTGAGACCATCGGCGTGCTGAGACCGTTGGTTTGCTGAGACCGTCGGTTTGCTGAGACCGTCGGTGTGCTGAGACCCTTGGTTTGCTGAGACTGTTGATTTGCTGAGACTGTTGATTTGCTGAGACTGTCGGTGTGCTGAGACCTTTGGCGTGCAGAGACTGTTGGTTTGCTGAGACCGTCGGTGTGCTGAGACCGTCGGCGTGCTGAGACTGTTGGTTTGCTGAGACTGTTGGTTTGCTGAGACTGTTGGTCCGCTGAGACTGTCGACATGCTGAGACTGTTGGTTCGCTGAGACCGTCGGTGTGCTGAGACTGTTGGTTTGCTGAGACCGTCGGCGTTCTGAGACTGTCGACGTGCTAAGACTGTTGGTTTGCTGAGACTGTCGACGTGCTGAGACTGTCGGTTTGCTGAGACCGTCAGCGTTCTGAGACCGTTGGTTTGCTGAGACTGTTGGTTTGCTGAGACCGTTGGCGTGCTGAGACCGTTGGTTAGCTGAGACTGTTGGTTTGCTGAGACTGTCGGCGTGCTGAGACTGTCGACGTGCTGAGACTGTTGGTTTCCTGAGACCGTCGGCATGCTAAGACCGTTGGTTTGCTGAGACTGTCGGCGTGCTGAGAGTTTTGGTTTCCTGAGACCGTCGGTGTGCTAAGACCGTTGGTTTGCTAAGTCTGCTGCTTTGCTGAGATTGTCGAAGTGTTGAGACTGTTGTTTTGATGAGACCGTTGGCGTGCTGAGACCGTCGGTGTGCTGAGACTGTCGGTTTGCTGAGACCGTCGGCATGCTGAGACTGTTCGTTTGCTGAGACTGTTCGTTTGCTGAGACTGTTGGTTTGCTGAGACCGTCGGTGTGCTGAGACCGTCGGTGTGCTGAGATCGTTGGTTTGCTGAGACTGTAGGTTTGCTGAGACTGTCGGTGTGCTGAGACCGTCGGCGTGCGGAGACCGTCACGTGCGGAGACTGTTGGTTTGCTGAGACTGTTGGTTTGCTGAGACTGTCGGCGTGCTGAGACTGTCGACGTGCTGAGACTGTTGGTTTCCTGAGACCGTCGGCATGCTAAGACCGTTGGTTTGCTGAGACTGTCGGCGTGCTGAGACTGTTGGTTTCCTGAGACCGTCGGTGTGCTAAGACCGTTGGTTTGCTAAGTTTGCTGCTTTGCTGAGATTGTCGACGTGTTGAGACTGTTGTTTTGATGAGACCGTTGGCGTGCTGAGACCGTTGGTTTGCTGAGACTGTCGGCGTGCTGAGACCGTCGGTTTGCTGAGACTGTCGGTGTGCTGAGACTGTCGGTGTGCTGAAACTGTCGACGTGCTGAGACTGTCGGCGTGCTGAAACTGTCGGCGTGCTGAGACTGTTCGTTTGCTGAGACTGTTGTTTTGCTGAGACCGTCGGTGTGCTGAGACCGTCGGTGTGCTGAGACCCTTGGTTTGCTGAGACTGTTGATTTGCTGAGACTGTTGATTTGCTGAGACTGTCGGTGTGCTGAGACCTTTGGCATGCAGAGACTGTTGGTTTGCTGAGACTGTCGGTGTGCTGAGACCGTCGGCGTGCTGAGACTGTTGGTCCGCTGAGACTGTTGGTTCGCTGAGACCTTCGGTGTGCTGAGACTGTTGGTTTGCTGAGACCGTCGGCGTTCTGAGACTGTCGACGTGCTAAGACTGTTGGTTTGCTGAGACTGTTGGCGTGCTGAGACTGTCGACGTGCTGAGACTGTCGGTTTGCTGAGTGTGTCAGCGTTCTGAGACCGTTGGTTTGCTGAGACTGTTTGTTTGCTGAGACCGTTGGCGTGCTGAGACCGTTGGTTAGCTGAGACTGTCGGCGTGCTGAGACTGTCGGCGTGCTGAGACTGTCGACGTGCTGAGACTGTTGGTTTCCTGAGACCGTCGGCATGCTAAGACCGTTGGTTTGCTGAGACTGTCGGCGTGCTGAGACTTTTGGTTTCCTGAGACCGTCGGTGTGCTAAGACCGTTGGTTTGCTAAGTCTGCTGCTTTGCTGAGATTGTCGACGTGTTGAGACTGTTGTTTTGATGAGACCGTTGGCGTGCTGAGACCGTTGGTTTGCTGAGACTGTCGGCGTGCTGAGACCGTCGGTGTGCTGAGACTGTCGGTTTGCTGAGACCGTCGGCATGCTGAGACTGTTCGTTTGCTGAGACTGTTGGTTTGCTGAGACCGTCGGTGTGCTGAGACCGTCGGTGTGCTGAGACTGTTGGTTTGCTGAGACTGTCGGTTTGCTGAGACCGTCGGTGTGCTGAGACCGTCGGTTTGCTGAGACCGTCGGATTGCTGAGACTGTTGGTTTGCTGAGACTGTCGGTTTGCTGAGACCGTCGGTGTGCTGAGACCGTTGGTTTGCTGAGACTGTCGGTTTGCTGAGACTGTCGGATTGCTGAGACTGTCGGATTGCTGAGACCGTCGGTGTGCTGAGACTGTTGGTTTGCTGAGACTGTGGGTTTGCTGAGACCGTCGATGTGCTGAGACTGTTGGTTTG
The DNA here is from genome assembly GCF_963921235.1 of Mobula hypostoma. Taxonomy (NCBI): domain Eukaryota; kingdom Metazoa; phylum Chordata; class Chondrichthyes; order Myliobatiformes; family Myliobatidae; genus Mobula; species Mobula hypostoma. The sequence goes on along the minus strand of NC_086119.1, from coordinate 56,808,008 downwards.
CTGAGACCGTCGACATGCTGAGACCGTCGGTGTGCTGAGACTGTTGGTTTGCTGAGACCGCCGGCATGCTGAGACTGTTGGTCCGCTGAGACTGTCGGCGTGCTGAGACCGTCGGTGTGCTGAGACTGTCGGTTTGCTGAGACCGTCGGCATGCTGAGACTGTTCGTTTGCTGAGACTGTTGGTTTGCTGAGACCATCGGTGTGCTGAGACCGTCGGTGTGCTGAGATCGTTGGTTTGCTGAGACTGTAGGTTTGCTGAGACTGTCGGTGTGCTGAGACCGTCGGCGTGCGGAGACCGTCAGCGTGCGGAGACTGTTGGTTTGCTGAGACTGTTGGTTTGCTGAGACCGCCGGTGTGCTGAGACCGTCGGTTTGCTGAGACTGTCAGATTGCTGAGACTGTCGGATTGCTGAGACCGTCAGCGTGTGGAGACTGTTGGTTTGCCGAGACTGTTGGTTTGCTGAGACCGTCGATGTGCTGAGACTGTTGGTTTGCTGAGACCGTCGACGTGCTGAGACCGTCGGTGTGCTGAGACTGTTGGTTTGCTGAGACCGCCGGCATGCTGAGACTGTTGGTCCGCTGAGACTGTCGGCATGCTAAGACTGTTGGTTTGCTGAGACTGTCGATATGCTGAGACTGTTGGTTCGCTGAGACCGTCGGCATGCTGAGACTGTCGGTTTGCTGAGACCGTCGGCGTGCTGAGACTCTCGGTTTGCTGAGACTGTCGGCGTGCTGAGACCGTCAGTTTGCTGAGACGGTTGGTTTGCTGAGACTGTCGACGTGCTGAGACTGTCGATCTCCTGAGATTGTCGGTGTGCTGAGACTGTTGGTTTGCTGAGACAGTCGGCATGTTGAGACCGTTGGTTGCTGAGACTGTCGGCGTTCTGAGACCGTCGGCGTGCTGAGACCGTTGGTTTGCTGAGACCGTCGGTTTGCTGAGACCGTCGACGTGCTGAGACTGTCGGTGTGCTGAGACTGTCGGTTTGCTGAGACCGTCGGTGTGCTGAGACCCTTGGTTTGCTGAGACTGTTGGTTTGCTGAGACTGTTGATTTGCTGAGACTGTTGATTTGCTGAGACTGTCGGTGTGCTGAGACCTTTGGCGTGCAGAGACTGTTGGTTTGCTGAGACCGTCGGTGTGCTGAGACCGTCGGCGTGCTGAGACTGTTGGTTTGCTGAGACTGTTGGTCCGCTGAGACTGTCGACATGCTGAGACTGTTGGTTCGCTGAGACCGTCAGCGTGCTGAGACCGTCGGTGTGCTGAGACTGTTGGTTTGCTGAGACCGTCGGCGTTCTGAGACTGTCGACGTGCTAAGACTGTTGGTTTGCTGAGACTGTCGACGTGCTGAGACTGTCGGTTTGCTGAGACCGTCAGCGTTCTGAGACCGTTGATTTGCTGAGACTGTTGGTTTGCTGAGACCGTTGGCATGCTGAGACCGTTGGTTAGCTGAGACTGTTGGTTTGCTGAGACTGTCGGCGTGCTGAGACTGTCGGTTTGCTGAGTGTGTCAGCGTTCTGAGACCGTTGGTTTGCTGAGACTGTTTGTTTGCTGAGACCGTTGGCGTGCTGAGACCGTTGGTTAGCTGAGACTGTAGGCGTGCTGAGACTGTCGGCGTGCTGAGACTGTCGGCGTGCTGAGACTGTCGACGTGCTGAGACTGTTGGTTTCCTGAGACCGTCGGCATGCTAAGACCGTTGGTTTGCTGAGACTGTCGGCGTGCTGAGACTTTTGGTTTCCTGAGACCGTCGGTGTGCTAAGACCGTTGGTTTGCTGAGACTGTCGGCGTGCTGAGACTTTTGGTTTCCTGAGACCGTCGGTGTGCTAAGACCGTTGGTTTGCTAAGTCTGCTGCTTTGCTGAGATTGTCGACGTGTTGAGACTGTTGTTTTGATGAGACCGTTGGCGTTCTGAGACTGTCGACGTGCTAAGACTGTTGGTTTGCTGAGACTGTCGACGTGCTGAGACCGTCGGTGTGCTGAGACTGTCGGTTTGCTGAGACCGTCGGCATGCTGAGACTGTTCGTTTGCTGAGACTGCTAGTTTGCTGAGACTGTTGGTTTGCTGAGACCGTCGGTGTGCTGAGACCGTCGGTGTGCTGAGATCGTTGGTTTGCTGAGACTGTAGGTTTGCTGAGACTGTCGGTGTGCTGAGACCGTCGGCGTGCGGAGACCGTCGGCGTGCGGAGACTGTCGACGTGCTGAGACTGTCGGTTTGCTGAGTGTGTCAGCGTTCTGAGACCGTTGGTTTGCTGAGACTGTTTGTTTGCTGAGACCGTTGGCGTGCTGAGACCGTTGGTTAGCTGAGACTGTCGGCGTGCTGAGACTGTCGGCGTGCTGAGACTGTCGACGTGCTGAGACTGTTGGTTTCCTGAGACCGTCGGCATGCTAAGACCGTTGGTTTGCTGAGACTGTCGGCGTGCTGAGACTTTTGGTTTCCTGAGACCGTCGGTGTGCTAAGACCGTTGGTTTGCTAAGTCTGCTGCTTTGCTGAGATTGTCGACGTGTTGAGACTGTTGTTTTGATGAGACCGTTGGCGTGCTGAGACCGTTGGTTTGCTGAGACTGTCGGTGTGCTGAAACTGTCGATGTGCTGAGACTGTCGGCGTGCTGAAACTGTCGGCGTGCTGAGACTGTTCGTTTGCTGAGACTGTTGTTTTGCTGAGACCGTCGGTGTGCTGAGACCGTCGGTGTGCTGAGACCCTTGGTTTGCTGAGACTGTTGATTTGCTGAGACTGTTGATTTGCTGAGACTGTCGGTGTGCTGAGACCTTTGGCATGCAGAGACTGTTGGTTTGCTGAGACTGTCGGTGTGCTGAGACCGTCGGCGTGCTGAGACTGTTGGTCCGCTGAGACTGTCGACATGCTGAGACTGTTGGTTCGCTGAGACCTTCGGTGTGCTGAGACTGTTGGTTTGCTGAGACCGTCGGCGTTCTGAGACTGTCGACGTGCTAAGACTGTTGGTTTGCTGAGACTGTTGGCGTGCTGAGACTGTCGACGTGCTGAGACTGTCGGTTTGCTGAGTGTGTCAGCGTTCTGAGACCGTTGGTTAGCTGAGACTGTTTGTTTGCTGAGACCGTTGGCGTGCTGAGACCGTTGGTTAGCTGAGACTGTCGGCGTGCTGAGACTGTCGGCGTGCTGAGACTGTCGACGTGCTGAGACTGTTGGTTTCCTGAGACCGTCGGCATGCTAAGACCGTTGGTTTGCTGAGACTGTCGGCGTGCTGAGACTTTTGGTTTCCTGAGACCGTCGGTGTGCTAAGACCGTTGGTTTGCTAAGTCTGCTGCTTTGCTGAGATTGTCAACGTGTTGAGACTGTTGTTTTGATGAGACCGTTGGCGTGCTGAGACCGTTGGTTTGCTGAGACTGTCGGCGTGCTGAGACCGTCGGTGTGCTGAGACTGTCGGTTTGCTGAGACCGTCGGCATGCTGAGACTGTTCGTTTGCTGAGACTGTTCGTTTGCTGAGACTGTTGGTTTGCTGAGACCGTCGGTGTGCTGAGACCGTCGGTGTGCTGAGACCGTCGGTGTGCTGAGATCGTTGGTTTGCTGAGACTGTAGGTTTGCTGAGACTGTCGGTGTGCTGAGACCGTCGGCGTGCGGAGACCGTCACGTGCGGAGACTGTTGGTTTGCTGAGACTGTTGGTTTGCTGAGACTGTCGGCGTGCTGAGACTGTCGACGTGCTGAGACTGTTGGTTTCCTGAGACCGTCGGCATGCTAAGACCGTTGGTTTGCTGAGACTGTCGGCGTGCTGAGACTTTTGGTTTCCTGAGACCGTCGGTGTGCTAAGACCGTTGGTTTGCTAAGTTTGCTGCTTTGCTGAGATTGTCGACGTGTTGAGACTGTTGTTTTGATGAGACCGTTGGCGTGCTGAGACCGTTGGTTTGCTGAGACTGTCGGCGTGCTGAGACCGTCGGTTTGCTGAGACTGTCGGTGTGCTGAGACTGTCGGTGTGCTGAAACTGTCGACGTGCTGAGACTGTCGGCGTGCTGAAACTGTCGGCGTGCTGAGACTGTTCGTTTGCTGAGACTGTTGTTTTGCTGAGACCGTCGGTGTGCTGAGACCGTCGGTGTGCTGAGACCATTGGTTTGCTGAGACTGTTGATTTGCTGAGACTGTTGATTTGCTGAGACTGTCGGTGTGCTGAGACCTTTGGCATGCAGAGACTGTTGGTTTGCTGAGACTGTCGGTGTGCTGAGACCGTCGGCGTGCTGAGACTGTTGGTCCGCTGAGACTGTCGACATGCTGAGACTGTTGGTTCGCTGAGACCTTCGGTGTGCTGAGACTGTTGGTTTGCTGAGACCGTCGGCGTTCTGAGACTGTCGACGTGCTAAGACTGTTGGTTTGCTGAGACTGTTGGCGTGCTGAGACTGTCGACGTGCTGAGACTGTCGGTTTGCTGAGTGTGTCAGCGTTCTGAGACCGTTGGTTTGCTGAGACTGTTTGTTTGCTGAGACCGTTGGCGTGCTGAGACCGTTGGTTAGCTGAGACTGTCGGCGTGCTGAGACTGTCGGCGTGCTGAGACTGTCGACGTGCTGAGACTGTTGGTTTCCTGAGACCGTCGGCATGCTAAGACCGTTGGTTTGCTGAGACTGTCGGCGTGCTGAGACTTTTGGTTTCCTGAGACCGTCGGTGTGCTAAGACCGTTGGTTTGCTAAGTCTGCTGCTTTGCTGAGATTGTCGACGTGTTGAGACTGTTGTTTTGATGAGACCGTTGGCGTGCTGAGACCGTTGGTTTGCTGAGACTGTCGGCGTGCTGAGACCGTCGGTGTGCTGAGACTGTCGGTTTGCTGAGACCGTCGGCATGCTGAGACTGTCCGTTTGCTGAGACTGTTGGTTTGCTGAGACCGTCGGTGTGCTGAGACCGTCGGTGTGCTGAGACTGTTGGTTTGCTGAGACTGTAGGTTTGCTGAGACTGTCGGTGTGCTGAGACCGTCGGCGTGCGGAGACCGTCAGCGTGCGGAGACTGTTGGTTTGCTGAGACTGTCGGATTGCTGAGACCGTCGGTGTGCTGAGACCGTTGGTTTGCTGAGACTGTCGGTGTGCTGAGACTGTCAGATTGCTGAGACTGTCGGATTGCTGAGACCGTCAGCGTGTGGAGACTGTTGGTTTGCCGAGACTGTTGGTTTGCTGAGACCGTCGATGTGCTGAGACTGTTGGTTTGCTGAGACCGTCGACATGCTGAGACCGTCGGTGTGCTGAGACTGTTGGTTTGCTGAGACCGCCGGCATGCTGAGACTGTTGGTCCGCTGAGACTGTCGGCGTGCTGAGACCGTCGGTGTGCTGAGACTGTCGGTTTGCTGAGACCGTCGGCATGCTGAGACTGTTCGTTTGCTGAGACTGTTGGTTTGCTGAGACCGTCGGTGTGCTGAGACCGTCGGTGTGCTGAGACTGTTGGTTTGCTGAGACTGTAGGTTTGCTGAGACTGTCGGTGTGCTGAGACCGTCGGCGTGCGGAGACCGTCAGCGTGCGGAGACTGTTGGTTTGCTGAGACTGTTGGTTTGCTGAGACCGCCGGTGTGCTGAGACCGTCGGTTTGCTGAGACTGTCAGATTGCTGAGACTGTCGGATTGCTGAGACCGTCAGCGTGTGGAGACTGTTGGTTTGCCGAGACTGTTGGTTTGCTGAGACCGTCGATGTGCTGAGACTGTTGGTTTGCTGAGACCGTCGACATGCTGAGACCGTCGGTGTGCTGAGACTGTTGGTTTGCTGAGACCGCCGGCATGCTGAGACTGTTGGTCCGCTGAGACTGTCGGCGTGCTGAGACCGTCGGTGTGTGGAGACTGTTGGTTTGCCGAGACTGTTGGTTTGCTGAGACCGTCGATGTGCTGAGACTGTTGGTTTGCTGAGACCGTCGACATGCTGAGACCGTCGGTGTGCTGAGACTGTTGGTTTGCTGAGACCGCCGGCATGCTGAGACTGTTGGTCCGCTGAGACTGTCGGCATGCTGAGACCGTCGGTGTGCTGAGACTGTCGGTTTGCTGAGACCGTCGGCATGCTGAGACTGTTCGTTTGCTGAGACTGTTGGTTTGCTGAGACCATCGGTGTGCTGAGACCGTCGGTGTGCTGAGATCGTTGGTTTGCTGAGACTGTAGGTTTGCTGAGACTGTCGGTGTGCTGAGACCGTCGGCGTGCGGAGACCGTCAGCGTGCGGAGACTGTTGGTTTGCTGAGACTGTTGGTTTGCTGAGACCGCCGGTGTGCTGAGACCGTCGGTTTGCTGAGACTGTCAGATTGCTGAGACTGTCGGATTGCTGAGACCGTCAGCGTGTGGAGACTGTTGGTTTGCCGAGACTGTTGGTTTGCTGAGACCGTCGATGTGCTGAGACTGTTGGTTTGCTGAGACCGTCGACGTGCTGAGACCGTCGGTGTGCTGAGACTGTTGGTTTGCTGAGACCGCCGGCATGCTGAGACTGTTGGTCCGCTGAGACTGTCGGCATAAGACTGTTGGTTTGCTGAGACTGTCGATATGCTGAGACTGTTGGTTCGCTGAGACCGTCGGCATGCTGAGACTGTCGGTTTGCTGAGACCGTCGGCGTGCTGAGACTCTCGGTTTGCTGAGACTGTCGGCGTGCTGAGACCGTCAGTTTGCTGAGACGGTTGGTTTGCTGAGACTGTCGACGTGCTGAGACTGTCGATCTCCTGAGATTGTCGGTGTGCTGAGACTGTTGGTTTGCTGAGACAGTCGGCATGTTGAGACCGTTGGTTGCTGAGACTGTCGGCGTTCTGAGACCGTCGGCGTGCTGAGACCGTTGGTTTGCTGAGACCGTCGGTTTGCTGAGACCGTCGGTGTGCTGAGACTGTCGGTTTGCTGAGACCGTCGGTGTGCTGAGACCCTTGGTTTGCTGAGACTGTTGGTTTGCTGAGACTGTTGGTTTGCTGAGACTGTTGATTTGCTGAGACTGTTGATTTGCTGAGACTGTCGGTGTGCTGAGACCTTTGGCGTGCAGAGACTGTTGGTTTGCTGAGACCGTCGGTGTGCTGAGACCGTCGGCGTGCTGAGACTGTTGGTGTGCTGAGACTGTTGGTCCGCTGAGACTGTCGACATGCTGAGACTGTTGGTTCGCTGAGACCGTCAGCGTGCTGAGACCGTCGGTGTGCTGAGACTGTTGGTTTGCTGAGACCGTCGGCGTTCTGAGACTGTCGACGTGCTAAGACTGTTGGTTTGCTGAGACTGTCGACGTGCTGAGACTGTCGGTTTGCTGAGACCGTCAGCGTTCTGAGACCGTTGGTTTGCTGAGACTGTTGGTTTGCTGAGACCGTTGGCGTGCTGAGACCGTTGGTTAGCTGAGACTGTTGGTTTGCTGAGACTGTCGGCGTGCTGAGACTGTTGGTTTCCTGAGACCGTCGGCATGCTAAGACCGTTGGTTTGCTGAGACTGTCGGCGTGCTGAGACTTTTGTTTTCCTGAGACCGTCAGTGTGCTAAGACCATTGGTTTGCTAAGTCTGCTGCTTTGCTGAGATTGTCGACGTGTTGAGACTGTTGTTTTGATGAGACCGTTGGCGTGCTGAGACCGTTGGTTTGCTGAGACTGTCGGCGTGCTGAGACCGTCGGCGTGCTGAGACTGTCGGCGTGCTGAGACTGTCGGCGTGCTGAGACTGTCGGTGTGCTGAGACTGTCGGTGTGCTGAGACTGTCGGCGTGCTGAGACTGTCGGCGTGCTGAGACTGTTCGTTTGCTGAGACTGTTGTTTTGCTGAGACCGTCGGTGTGCTGAGACCGTCGGTGTGCTGAGACCCTTGGTTTGCTGAGACTGTTGATTTGCTGAGACTGTTGATTTGCTGAGACTGTCGGTGTGCTGAGACCTTTGGCATGCGGAGACTGTTGGTTTGCTGAGACTGTCGGTGTGCTGAGACCTTTGGCATGCGGAGACTGTTGGTTTGCTGAGACTGTCGGTGTGCTGAGACCGTCGGCGTGCTGAGACTGTTGGTCCGCTGAGACTGTCGACATGCTGAGACTGTTGGTTCGCTGAGACCTTCGGTGTGCTGAGACTGTTGGTTTGCTGAGACCGTCGGCGTTCTGAGACTGTCGACGTGCTAAGACTGTTGGTTTGCTGAGACTGTCGGTGTGCTGAGACCGTCGGCGTGCTGAGACTGTTGGTCCGCTGAGACTGTCGACATGCTGAGACGGTTGGTTCGCTGAGACCTTCGGTGTGCTGAGACTGTTGGTTTGCTGAGACCGTCGGCGTTCTGAGACTGTCGACGTGCTAAGACTGTCGACGTGCTAAGACTGTTGGTTTGCTGAGACTGTTGGTTTGCTGAGACCGTCGACGTGCTAAGACTGTCGACGTGCTAAGACTGTTGGTTTGCTGAGACTGTCGACGTGCTGAGACTGTCGGTTTGCTGAGTGTGTCAGCGTTCTGAGACCGTTGGTTTGCTGAGACTGTTTGTTTGCTGAGACCGTTGGCGTGCTGAGACCGTTGGTTAGCTGAGACTGTCGGCGTGCTGAGACTGTCGGCGTGCTGAGACTGTCGACGTGCTGAGACTGTTGGTTTCCTGAGACCGTCGGCATGCTAAGACCGTTGGTTTGCTGAGACTGTCGGCGTGCTGAGACTTTTGGTTTCCTGAGACCGTCGGTGTGCTAAGACCGTTGGTTTGCTAAGTCTGCTGCTTTGCTGAGATTGTCGACGTGTTGAGACTGTTGTTTTGATGAGACCGTTGGCGTGCTGAGACCGTTGGTTTGCTGAGACTGTCGGCGTGCTGAGACCGTCAGTGTGCTGAGACTGTCGGTTTGCTGAGACCATCGGCATGCTGAGACTGTTCGTTTGCTGAGACTGTTGGTTTGCTGAGACCGTCGGTGTGCTGAGACCGTCGGTGTGCTGAGATCGTTGGTTTGCTGAGACTGTAGGTTTGCTGAGACTGTCGGTGTGCTGAGACCGTCGGCGTGCGGAGACCGTCAGTGTGCGGAGACTGTTGGTTTGCTGAGACTGTTGGTTTGCTGAGACCGCCGGTGTGCTGAGACCGTTGGTTTGCTGAGACTGTCGGTGTGCTGAGACCGTCAGCGTGTGGAGACTGTTGGTTTGCCGAGACTGTTGGTTTGCTGAGACCGTCGATGTGCTGAGACTGTTGGTTTGCTGAGACCGTCGACGTGCTGAGACCGTCGGTGTGCTGAGACTGTTGGTTTGCTGAGACCGCCGGCATGCTGAGACTGTTGGTCCGCTGAGACTGTCGGCATGCTAAGACTGTTGGTTTGCTGAGACCGCCGGCATGCTGAGACTGTTGGTCCGCTGAAACTGTCGGCGTGCTAAGACTGTTGGTTTGCTGAGACTGTCGATATGCTGAGACTGTCGGTTTGCTGAGACCGTCGGCGTGCTGAGACTCTCGGTTTGCTGAGACTGTCGGCGTGCTGAGACCGTCAGTTTGCTGAGACGGTTGGTTTGCTGAGACTGTCGACGTGCTGAGACTGTCGATCTCCTGAGATTGTCGGTGTGCTGAGACTGTTGGTTTGCTGAGACAGTCGGCATGTTGAGACCGTTGGTTTGCTGAGACCGTTGGTTTGCTGAGACTGTTGGTTTGCTGAGACTGTTGGTTTGCTGAGACAGTCGGCATGTTGAGACCGTTGGTTTGCTGAGACTGTCGGCGTGCTGAGACTGTTGGCGTGCTGAGACCGTTGGTTTGCTGAGACTGTTGGTTTGCTGAGACTGTTGGTTTGCTGAGACTGTCGGTGTGCTGAGACTGTTGGTTTGCTGAGACAGTCGGCATGTTGAGATCGTTGGTTTGCTGAGACCGTTGGTTGCTGAGACTGTCGGCGTTCTGAGACCGTCGGCGTGCTGAGACCATCTGTGTGCTGAGACTGTTGGCGTGCTGAGACTGTTGGTTTGCTGAGACCATTGGTTTGCTGAGACTGTTGGTTTGCTGAGACTATCGGCATGCTGAGACCGTTGGTTTGCTGAGTCTGTTGGTTTGCTGAGACCATGGGCGTGCTGAGACAGTAGGTTTGCTGAGACCATTGGTTTGCTGAGACCGTCGACATGCTGAGACTGTCGGCGTGCTGAGACTGTTGGTTTGCTGAGACCGTTGGCATGCTGAGACTGTTGGTTTGCTGAGACTGTCGGCGTGCTGAGACTGTCGACGTGCTGAGACTGTTGGTTTGCTGAGATTGTCGACGTGTTGAGACTGTTGTTTTGATGAAACCATTGGCATGCTGAAACCGTTGGTTTGCTGAGACTGTCGGTTTGCTGAGACTGTTGGTTTGCTGAGACCGTCCGTTTGCTAAGACTGTCGGTTTGCTGAGACTGTTGGTGTGCTGAGACCGTCGGTTTACTGAGACCGTCGGCGTGCGGAGACTGTTGGTTTGCTGAGACTGTTGGTTTGCTGAGACCGCCGGTGTGCTGAGACTGTCGGTTTGCTGAGACTGTTGGTTTGCTGAGACTATTGGTTTGCTGAGATGGTTGGTTTGCTGAGACTGTCGGTGTGCTAAGACTGTTGGTTTGCTGAGACTGTCGGTGTGCTGAGACTGTCGGTTTGCTGAGACTGTTGGTTTGCTGAGACTGTCGGCGTGCTGAGACTGTTGGTTTGCTGCGACCGTCGGTGTGCTGAGACTGTTGGTTTGCTGAGACCGTTGGTGTGCTGAGATTGTTGGTTTGCTGAGACTGTCGGCGTGCTGAGACTGTCTACGTGCTGAGACTGTTGGTTTGCTGAGATTGTCGACGTGTTGAGACTGTTGTTTTGATGAAACCGTTGGCATGCTGAAACTGTTGGTTTACTGAGACTGTCGGTTTGCTGAGACCGTCCGTTTACTAAGACTGTCGGTTTACTGAGACCGTCGGCATGCTGAGACTGTTCGTTTGCTGAGACCGTTGGTTTGCTGAGACTGTAGGTTTGCTGAGACCGTCGGTATGCGGAGACTGTTGGTTTGCTGAGACCGCCGGTGTGCTGAGACCGTTGGTTTGCTGAGACTGTTGGTTTGCTGAGACTATTGGTTTGCTGAGACGGTTGGTTTGCTGAGACGGTTGGTTTGCTGAGACTGTCGGTGTGCTAAGACTGTTGGTTTGCTGAGACTGTCGGTTTCCTGAGACTGTTGGTTTGCTGAGACCACCGGCGTGCTGAGACTGTTGGTTCGCTGAGACCGTCGGTGTGCTGAGACTGTTGGTTTGCTGAGATCGTCGGTGTGCTGAGACTTTTGGTTTTCTAAGACGTGGGTGTGCTGAGACTGTCGGCGTGCTGAGACTGTTGGTTTGCTGAGACTGTCGGCGTGCTGAGACTGTCGACGTGCTGAGACTGTTGGTTTGCTGAGACTGTCGGCGTGCTGAGACTGTTGGTTTGCTGAGACCGTTGGTGTGCTGAGATTGTTGGTTTGCTGAGACTGTCGGCGTGCTGAGACTGTCGACGTGCTGAGACTGTTGGTTTGCTGAGATTGTCGACGTGTTGAGACTGTTGTTTTGATGAAACCGTTGGCATGCTGAAACTGTTGGTTTACTGAGACTGTCGGTTTGCTGAGACCGTCCGTTTACTAAGACTGTCGGTTTACTGAGACCGTCGGCATGCTGAGACTGTTCGTTTGCTGAGACCGTTGGTTTGCTGAGACTGTAGGTTTGCTGAGACCGTCGGTATGCGGAGACTGTTGGTTTGCTGAGACTGTCGGTTTGCTGAGACCGCCGGTGTGCTGAGACCGTTGGTTTGCTGAGACTGTTGGTTTGCTGAGACTATTGGTTTGCTGAGACGGTTGGTTTGCTGAGATGGTTGGTTTGCTGAGACTGTCGGTGTGCTGAGACTGTTGGTTTGCTGAGACTGTCGGCGTGCTGAGACTGTGCTGAGACTGTTGGTTTGCTGAGACTGTCGGCGTGCTGAGACTGTCGGTTTGCTGAGACTGTTGGCGTGCTGAGACTGTTGGTTTGCTGAGACTGTCGACATGCTGAGACTGTTGGTTTGCTGAGACTATCGGCGTGCTGAGACTGTTGACGCGCTGAGACTGTTGGTTTGCTGAGACCGTCGGTTTGCTGATACTGTTGGTTTGCTGAGACCGTCGGCGTGCTGAGACCGTCGGTATGCGGAGACTGTTGGTTTGCTGAGACTGTCGGTTTGCTGAGACCGCCGGTGTGCTGAGACCGTTGGTTTGCTGAGACTGTTGGTTTGCTGAGACTATTGGTTTGCTGAGACGGTTGGTTTGCTGAGATGGTTGGTTTGCTGAGACTGTCGATGTGCTGAGACTGTTGGTTTGCTGAGACTATTGGTTTGCTGAGACGGTTGGTTTGCTGAGACTGTTGGTTCGCTGAGCCCGTCGGTGTGCTGAGACTTTTGGTTTTCTGAGACGTGGGTGTGCTGAGACTGTTGGTTTGCTGAGACTGTCGGCGTGCTGAGACTGTCGACGTGCTGAGACTGTTGGTTTGCTGAGACTGTCGGCGTGCTGAGACTGTCGGTTTGCTGAGACTGTTGGCGTGCTGAGACTGTTGGTTTGCTGAGACTGTCGACATGCTGAGACTGTTGGTTTGCTGAGACTATCGGCGTGCTGAGACTGTTGACGCGCTGAGACTGTTGGTTTGCTGAGACCGTCGGTTTGCTGATACTGTTGGTTTGCTGAGACCGTCGGTGTGCTGAGACTTTTGGTTTTCTAAGACGTGGGTGTGCTGAGACTGTTGGTTTGCTGAGACTGTCGGCGTGCTGAGACTGTCGACGTGCTGAGACTGTTGGTTTGCTGAGACTGTCAGTGTGCTGAGACTGTCGGTTTGCTGAGACTGTTGGCGTGCTGAGACTGTTGGTTTGCTGAGACTGTCGGCGTGCTGAGACCGTCGGTTTGCTGAGACTATCGGTGTGCTGAGACTGTCGGTTTGCTGAGACCGTCGGCATGCTGAGACTGTTCATTTGCTGAGACTGTTGGTTTGCTGAGACCGTCGGTGTGCTGAGACCGTTGGTTTGCTGAGACTGTCGGTGTGCTGAGACTGTCGGTGTGCTGAGACCGTCGGCGTGCGGGGACTGTTGGTTTGCTGAGACTGTTGGTTTGTTGAGACCGCTGGTGTGCTGAGACTATCGGTGTGCTGAGACTGTCGGTTTGCTGAGACCGTCGGCATGCTGAGACTGTTCGTTTGCCGAGACTGTTGGTTTGCTGGGACCGTCGGTGTGCTGAGACTGTTGGTTTGCTGAGACCGTCGACGTGCTGAGACCGTCGGTGTGCTGAAACTGTTGGTCCGCTGAGACTGTCGGCGTGCTGAGACCGTTGGTTCGCTGAGACCATCGGCGTGCTGAGACTGTCGGTTTGCTGAGACTGTTGGCGTGCTGAGACTGTCGGTTTGCAGAGACTGTTGGCGTGCTGAGACTGTTGGTGGTTTGCTGAGACTGTCGACATGCTGAGACTGTTGGTTCGCTGAGACCGTCGGCATGCTGAGACTGTCGGTTTGCTGAGACCGTCGGCGTGCTGAGACTCTCGGTTTGCTGAGACTGTCGGCGTGCTGAGACCGTCAGTTTGCTGAGACGGTTGGTTTGCTGAGACTGTCGACGTGCTGAGACTGTCGATCTCCTGAGATTGTCGGTGTGCTGAGACTGTTGGTTTGCTGAGACAGTCGGCATGTTGAGACCGTTGGTTTGCTGAGACCGTTGGTTGCTGAGACTGTCGGCGTTCTGAGACCGTCGGCGTGCTGAGACCGTTGGTTGCTGAGACTGTCGGCGTTCTGAGACCATCGGCGTGCTGAGACCGTTGGTTTGCTGAGACTGTCGGTTTGCTGAGACCGTCGGTGTGCTGAGACCCTTGGTTTGCTGAGACTGTTGATTTGCTGAGACTGTTGATTTGCTGAGACTGTCGGTGTGCTGAGACCTTTGGCGTGCAGAGACTGTTGGTTTGCTGAGACCGTCGGTGTGCTGAGACCGTCGGCGTGCTGAGACTGTTGGTTTGCTGAGACTGTTGGTTTGCTGAGACTGTTGGTCCGCTGAGACTGTCGACATGCTGAGACTGTTGGTTCGCTGAGACCGTCGGTGTGCTGAGACCGTTGGTTTGCTGAGACTGTCGGCGTGCTGAGACCGTCGGTGTGCTGAGACTGTCGGTTTGCTGAGACCGTCGGCATGCTGAGACTGTTCGTTTGCTGAGACTGTTGGTTTGCTGAGACCGTCGGTGTGCTGAGACCGTCGGTGTGCTGAGACTGTTGGTTTGCTGAGACTGTTGGTTTGCTGAGACTGTTGGTTTGCTGAGACCGTTGGCGTGCGCTGAGACCATTGGTTAGCTGAGACTGTTGGTTTGCTGAGACTGTCGGCGTGCTGAGACTGTTGGTTTGCTGAGACCGTCAGCATGCTGAGACCGTTGGTTTGCTGAGACTGTCGGCGTGCTGAGACTTTTGGTTTCCTGAGACCGTCAGGTGTGCTAAGACTGTTGGTTTGCGAGACTGTTGCTTTGCTGAGATTGTCGACGTGTTGAGACTGTTGTTTTGCTGAGACCGTTGGCGTGCTGAGACCGTTGGTTTGCTGAGACTGTCGGCGTGCTGAGACCGTCGGTTTGCTGAGACTGTCGGTGTGCTGAGACTGTCGGCGTGCTGAGACTGTTCGTTTGCTGAGACTGTTGTTTTGCTGAGACCGTCGGTGTGCTGAGACCGTCGGTGTGCTGAGACCCTTGGTTTGCTGAGACTGTTGATTTGCTGAGACTGTTGATTTGCTGAGACTGTCGGTGTGCTGAGACCTTTGGCATGCTGAGACTGTTGATTTGCTGAGACTGTCGGTGTGCTGAGACCTTTGGCATGCGGAGACTGTTGGTTTGCTGAGACTGTCGACGTGCTAAGACTGTTGGTTTGCTGAGACTGTTGGCGTGCTGAGACTGTCGACGTGCTGAGACTGTCGGTTTGCTGAGTGTGTCAGCGTTCTGAGACCGTTGGTTTGCTGAGACTGTTTGTTTGCTGAGACCGTTGGCGTGCTGAGACCGTTGGTTAGCTGAGACTGTCAGCGTGCTGAGACTGTTGGTTTGCTGAGACTGTTGGTTTGCTGAGACTGTCGGCGTGCTAAGACCGTTGGTTTGCTGAGACTGTCGGCGTGCTGAGACTTTTGGTTTCCTGAGACCGTCGGTGTGCTAAGACCGTTGGTTTGCTAAGTCTGCTGCTTTGCTGAGATTGTCGACGTGTTGAGACTGTTGTTTTGATGAGACCGTTGGCGTGCTGAGACCGTTGGTTTGCTGAGACTGTCGGCGTGCTGAGACCGTCGGTGTGCTGAGACTGTCGGCGTGCTGAGACCGTCGGTTTGCTGAGACTGTCGGTGTGCTGAGACTGTCGGCGTGCTGAAACTGTCGGCGTGCTGAGACTGTTCGTTTGCTGAGACTGTTGTTTTGCTGAGACCGTCGGTGTGTTGAGACCGTCGGTGTGCTGAGACCCTTGGTTTGCTGAGACTGTTGATTTGCTGAGACTGTTGATTTGCTGAGACTGTCGGTGTGCTGAGACCTTTGGCATGCAGAGACTGTTGGTTTGCTGAGACTGTTGGTTTACTGAGACCGCCGGTGTGCTGAGACTGTCGGTTTGCTGAGACTGTCGGATTGCTGAGACTGTCGGATTGCTGAGACCGTCGGTGTGCTGAGACCGTTGGTTTGCTGAGACTGTCGGTTTGCTGAGACTGTCGGTGTGCTGAGACCATCAGCGTGTGGAGACTGTTGGTTTGCTGAGACCGTCGATGTGCTGAGACTGTTGGTTTGCTGAGACCGTCGGTGTGCTGAGACTGTTGGTTTGCTGAGACCGCCGGCGTGCTGAGACTGTTGGTCCGCTGAGACTGTCGGCATGCTAAGACTGTTGGTTTGCTGAGACTATCGATATGCTGAGACTGTTGGTTCGCTGAGACCGTCGGCGTGCTGAGACTGTCGGTTTGCTGAGACTGTTGGCGTGCTGAGACTGTTGGTTTGCTGAGACTGTCGACATGCTGAGACTGTTGGTTCGCTGAGACCGTCGGCGTGCTGAGACTGTCGGTTTGCTGAGACTGTCGGATTGCTGAGACTGTCGGATTGCTGAGACCGTCGGTGTGCTGAGACCGTTGGTTTGCTGAGACTGTCGGTGTGCTGAGACCGTCAGCGTGCGGAGACTGTTGGTTTGCTGAGACTGTTGGTTTCCTGAGACCGTCGGCATGCTAAGACCGTTGGTTTGCTGAGACTGTCGGCGTGCTGAGACTTTTGGTTTCCTGAGACCGTCGGTGTGCTAAGACCGTTGGTTTGCTAAGTCTGCTGCTTTGCTGAGATTGTCGACGTGTTGAGACTGTTGTTTTGATGAGACCGTTGGCGTGCTGAGACCGTTGGTTTGCTGAGACTGTCGGCGTGCTGAGACCGTCGGTGTGCTGAGACTGTCGGTTTGCTGAGACCGTCGGCATGCTGAGACTGTTCGTTTGCTGAGACTGTCGGTGTGCTGAGACCGTCGGTGTGCTGAGATCGTTGGTTTGCTGAGACTGTAGGTTTGCTGAGACTGTCGGTGTGCTGAGACCGTCGGCGTGCGGAGACCGTCAGCGTGCGGAGACCGTCAGCGTGCGGAGACTGTTGGTTTGCTGAGACTGTTGGTTTACTGAGACCGCCGGTGTGCTGAGACTGTCGGTTTGCTGAGACTGTCGGATTGCTGAGACCGTCGGTGTGCTGAGACCGTTGGCGTGCTGAGACCGTTGGTTTGCTGAGACTGTTCGTTTGCTGAGACCGTCGGTGTGCTGAGACCGTCGGTGTGCTGAGATCGTTGGTTTGCTGAGACTGTAGGTTTGCTGAGACTGTCGGTGTGCTGAGACCGTCGGCGTGCGGAGACCGTCAGCGTGCGGAGACTGTTGGTTTGCTGAGACTGTTGGTTTACTGAGACCGCCGGTGTGCTGAGACTGTCGGTTTGCTGAGACTGTCGGATTGCTGAGACTGTCGGATTGCTGAGACCGTCGGTGTGCTGAGACCGTTGGTTTGCTGAGACTGTCGGTTTGCTGAGACTGTCGGTGTGCTGAGACCATCAGCGTGTGGAGACTGTTGGTTTGCCGAGACTGTTGGTTTGCTGAGACCGTCGATGTGCTGAGACTGTTGGTTTGCTGAGACCGTCGGTGTGCTGAGACTGTTGGTTTGCTGAGACCGCCGGCGTGCTGAGACTGTTGGTCCGCTGAGACTGTCGGCATGCTAAGACTGTTGGTTTGCTGAGACTATCGATATGCTGAGACTGTTGGTTCGCTGAGACCGTCGGCGTGCTGAGACTGTCGGTTTGCTGAGACTGTTGGCGTGCTGAGACTGTTGGTTTGCTGAGACTGTCGACATGCTGAGACTGTTGGTTCGCTGAGACCGTCGGCGTGCTGAGGCTGTCGGTTTGCTGAGACTGTCGGATTGCTGAGACTGTCGGATTGCTGAGACCGTCGGTGTGCTGAGACCGTTGGTTTGCTGAGACTGTCGGTGTGCTGAGACCGTCAGCGTGTGGAGACTGTTGGTTTGCCGAGACTGTTGGTTTCCTGAGACCTTCGGCCTGCTAAGACCGTTGGTTTGCTGAGACTGTCGGCGTGCTGAGACTTTTGGTTTCCTGAGACCGTCGGTGTGCTAAGACCGTTGGTTTGCTAAGTCTGCTGCTTTGCTGAGATTGTCGACGTGTTGAGACTGTTGTTTTGATGAGACCGTTGGCGTGCTGAGACCGTTGGTTTGCTGAGACTGTCGGCGTGC
Organism: Mobula hypostoma; assembly: GCF_963921235.1. Classification (NCBI taxonomy): domain Eukaryota; kingdom Metazoa; phylum Chordata; class Chondrichthyes; order Myliobatiformes; family Myliobatidae; genus Mobula; species Mobula hypostoma. The sequence continues at coordinate 56,790,476 of NC_086119.1, read as the reverse complement.
TGAGACCGTCGGTGTGCTGAGACTGTCGGTTTGCTGAGACCGTCAGCATGCTGAGACTGTTCGTTTGCTGAGACTGTCGGTGTGCTGAGACCGTCGGTGTGCTGAGATCGTTGGTTTGCTGAGACTGTCGACGTGCTGAGACTGTCGGCGTGCGGAGACTGTTGGTTTGCTGAGACTGTTGGTTTACTGAGACCACCGGTGTGCTGAGACTGTCGGTTTGCTGAGACTGTCGGATTGCTGAGACTGTCGGATTGCTGAGACCGGTGTGTCGGTTTGCTGAGACTGTCGACGTGCTGAGACTGTTGGTTTGCTGAGACTGTCGGCGTGCTGAGACTATCGGCGTGCTGAGACTGTTGACGCGCTGAGACTGTTGGTTTGCTGAGACCGTCGGTTTGCTGATACTGTCGGTTTGCTGAGACCGTCGGCGTGCTGAGACCGTCGGTTTGCTGAGACCGTCAGTGTGCTGAGACTGTCGGTGTGCTGAGACTTTTGGTTTTCTAAGACGTGGGTGTGCTGAGACTGTTGGTTTGCTGAGACTGTCGACGTGCTGAGACTGTTGGTTTGCTGAGACTGTCGGTGTGCTGAGACTGTCGGTTTGCTGAGACTGTTGGCGTGCTGAGACTGTTGGTTTGCTGAGACTGTCGGCGTGCTGAGACCGTCGGTTTGCTGAGACTGTTCGTTTGCTGAGACTGTTGGTTTGCTGAGACCGTCGGTGTGCTGAGACCGTTGGTTTGCTGAGACTGTCGGTGTGCTGAGACTGTCGGTGTGCTGAGACTATCGGCGTGCGGAGACTGTTGGTTTGCTGAGACTGTTGGTTTGTTGAGACTGCTGGTGTGCTGAGACTGTCGGTTTGCTGAGACTGTCGGTGTGCTGAGACCGTCAGCGTGTGGAGACTGTAGGTTTGCCGAGACTGTTGGTTTGCTGGGACAGTTGGTGTGCTGAGACTGTTGGTTTGCTGAGACCGTCGACGTGCTGAGACCGTCGGTGTGCTGAAACTGTTGGTCCGCTGAGACTGTCGGCGTGCTGAGACCGTTGGTTCGCTGAGACCATCGGCGTGCTGAGACTGTCGGTTTGCTGAGACTGTTGGCGTGCTGAGACTGTCGGGTTGCTGAGACTGTTGGCGTGCTGAGACTGTTGGTTTGCTGAGACTGTCGACATGCTGAGACTGTTGGTTCGCTGAGACCGTCGGCATGCTGAGACTGTCGGTTTGCTGAGACCGTCGGCGTGCTGAGACTCTCAGTTTGCTGAGACTGTCGGCGTGCTGAGACCGTCAGTTTGCTGAGACGGTTGGTTTGCTGAGACTGTTGGTTTGCTGAGACTGTCGACGTGCTGAGACTGTCGATCTCCTGAGACCGTCGGCATGCTGAGACTGTCGGTTTGCTGAGACCGTCGGCGTGCTGAGACTCTCGGTTTGCTGAGACTGTCGGCGTGCTGAGACCGTCAGTTTGCTGAGACGGTTGGTTTGCTGAGACTGTTGGTTTGCTGAGACTGTCGGCGTTCTGAGACCGTCGGCGTTCTGAGACCGTCGGCGTTCTGAGACCGTCGGCGTGCTGAGACCGTTGGTTTGCTGAGACCGTCGGTGTGCTGAGACCGTCGGTGTGCTGAGACTGTCGGTTTGCTGAGACCGTCGGTTTGCTGAGACCGTCGGTGTGCTGAGACCCTTGGTTTGCTGAGACTGTTGATTTGCTGAGACTGTTGATTTGCTGAGACTGTCGGTGTGCTGAGACCTTTGGCGTGCAGAGACTGTTGGTTTGCTGAGACCGTCGGCGTGCTGAGACTGTCGGTGTGCTGAGACTGTTGGTTTGCTGAGACCGTCGGCGTTCTGAGACTGTCGACGTGCTAAGACTGTTGGTTTGCTGAGACTGTCGACGTGCTGAGACTGTCGGTTTGCTGAGACCGTCAGCGTTCTGAGACCGTTGGTTTGCTGAGACTGTTGGTTTGCTGAGACCGTTGGCGTGCTGAGACCATTGGTTAGCTGAGACTGTTGGTTTGCTGAGACTGTCGGCGTGCTGAGACTGTTGGTTTCCTGAGACCGTCGGTGTGCTAAGACCGTTGGTTTGCTAAGTCTGCTGCTTTGCTGAGATTGTCGACGTGTTGAGACTGTTGTTTTGATGAGACCGTTGGCGTGCTGAGACCGTTGGTTTGCTGAGACTGTCGGCGTGCTGAGACCGTCGGTTTGCTGAGACTGTCGGTGTGCTGAGACTGTCGGTGTGCTGAGACTGTCGGCGTGCTGAGACTGTCGGTGTGCTGAGACTGTCGGCGTGCTGAGACTGTTCGTTTGCTGAGACTGTTGTTTTGCTGAGACCGTCGGTGTGCTGAGACCGTCGGTGTGCTGAGACCCTTGGTTTGCTGAGACCCTTGGTTTGCTGAGACTGTTGATTTGCTGAGACTGTCGGTGTGCTGAGACCTTTGGCATGCGGAGACTGTTGGTTTGCTGAGACTGTCGGTGTGCTGAGACCGTCGGCGTGCTGAGACTGTTGGTCCGCTGAGACTGTCGACATGCTGAGACTGTTGGTTCGCTGAGACCTTCGGTGTGCTGAGACTGTTGGTTTGCTGAGACCGTCGGCGTTCTGAGACTGTCGACGTGCTAAGACTGTTGGTTTGCTGAGACTGTTGGCGTGCTGAGACTGTCGACGTGCTGAGACTGTCGGTTTGCTGAGTGTGTCAGCGTTCTGAGACCGTTGGTTTGCTGAGACTGTTTGTTTGCTGAGACCGTTGGCGTGCTGAGACCGTTGGTTAGCTGAGACTGTCAGCGTGCTGAGACTGTCGACGTGCTGAGACTGTTGGTTTCCTGAGACCGTCGGCATGCTAAGACCGTTGGTTTGCTGAGACTGTCGGCGTGCTGAGACTTTTGGTTTCCTGAGACCGTCGGTGTGCTAAGACCGTTGGTTTGCTAAGTCTGCTGCTTTGCTGAGATTGTCGACGTGTTGAGACTGTTGTTTTGATGAGACCGTTGGCGTGCTGAGACCGTTGGTTTGCTGAGACTGTTCGTTTGCTGAGACCGTCGGTGTGCTGAGACCGTCGGTGTGCTGAGATCGTTGGTTTGCTGAGACTGTAGGTTTGCTGAGACCGTCGGTGTGCTGAGACCGTCGGTGTGCTGAGATCGTTGGTTTGCTGAGACTGTAGGTTTGCTGAGACTGTCGGTGTGCTGAGACCGTCGGCGTGCGGAGACCGTCAGCGTGCGGAGACTGTTGGTTTGCTGAGACTGTTGGTTTACTGAGACCGCCGGTGTGCTGAGACTGTCGGTTTGCTGAGACTGTCGGATTGCTGAGACCGTTGGTTTGCTGAGACCGTTGGTTTGCTGAGACTGTCGGTGTGCTGAGACCATCAGCGTGTGGAGACTGTTGGTTTGCCGAGACTGTTGGTTTGCTGAGACCGTCGATGTGCTGAGACTGTTGGTTTGCTGAGACCGTCGACGTGCTGAGACCGTCGGTGTGCTGAGACTGTTGGTTTGCTGAGACCGCCGGCGTGCTGAGACTGTTGGTCCGCTGAGACTGTCGGCGTGCTGAGACTGTTGGTTTGCTGAGACTATCGATATGCTGAGACTGTTGGTTCGCTGAGACCGTCGGCGTGCTGAGACTGTCGGTTTGCTGAGACTGTTGGCGTGCTGAGACTGTTGGTTTGCTGAGACTGTCGACATGCTGAGACTGTTGGTTCGCTGAGACCGTCGGCGTGCTGAGGCTGTCGGTTTGCTGAGACTGTCGATTGCTGAGACTGTCGGATTGCTGAGACCGTCGGTGTGCTGAGACCGGGTTGGTTTGCTGAGACTGTCGGTGTGCTGAGACCGTCAGCGTGTGGAGACTGTTGGTTTCCTGAGACCGTCGGCATGCTAAGACCGTTGGTTTGCTGAGACTGTCGGCGTGCTGAGACTTTTGGTTTCCTGAGACCGTCGGTGTGCTAAGACCGTTGGTTTGCTAAGTCTGCTGCTTTGCTGAGATTGTCGACGTGTTGAGACTGTTGTTTTGATGAGACCGTTGGCGTGCTGAGACCGTTGGTTTGCTGAGACTGTCGGCGTGCTGAGACCGTCGGTGTGCTGAGACTGTCGGTTTGCTGAGACCGTCGGCATGCTGAGACTGTTCGTTTGCTGAGACTGTTCGTTTGCTGAGACTGTCGGTGTGCTGAGACCGTCGGTGTGCTGAGATCGTTGGTTTGCTGAGACTGTAGGTTTGCTGAGACTGTCGGTGTGCTGAGACCGTCGGCGTGCGGAGACCATCAGCGTGCGGAGACTGTTGGTTTGCTGAGACTGTTCGTTTGCTGAGACCGTCGGTGTGCTGAGATCGTTGGTTTGCTGAGACTGTAGGTTTGCTGAGACTGTCGGTGTGCTGAGACCGTCGGCGTGCGGAGACTGTCAGCGTGCGGAGACTGTTGGTTTGCTGAGACTGTTGGTTTACTGAGACCGCCGGTGTGCTGAGACTGTCGGTTTGCTGAGACTGTCGGATTGCTGAGACTGTCGGATTGCTGAGACCGTCGGTGTGCTGAGACCGTTGGTTTGCTGAGACTGTCGGTGTGCTGAGACCGTCAGCGTGTGGAGACTGTTGGTTTGCCGAGACTGTTGGTTTGCTGAGACCGTCGATGTGCTGAGACTGTTGGTTTGCTGAGACCGTCGACGTGCTGAGACCGTCGGTGTGCTGAGACTGTTGGTTTGCTGAGACCGCCGGCGTGCTGAGACTGTTGGTCCGCTGAGACTGTCGGCATGCTAAGACTGTTGGTTTGCTGAGACTATCGATATGCTGAGACCGTTGGTTTGCTGAGACTGTCGGTGTGCTGAGACCGTCAGCGTGTGGAGACTGTTGGTTTGCTGAGACCGTCGGCGTGCTGAGACTCTTGGTTTGCTGAGACCGTCGGCGTGCTGAGACTGTTGGTTCGCTGAGACTGTCGGTTTGCTGAGACTGTTGGCGTGCTGAGACTGTTGGTTTGCTGAGACTGTCGACATGCTGAGACTGTTGGTTCGCTGAGACCGTCGGCGTGCTGAGACTCTTGGTTTGCTGAGACCGTCGGCGTGCTGAGACCGTTGGTTTGCTGAGACTGTTGGTTTGCTGAGACTGTCGACGTGCTGAGACTGTCGATTTGCTGAGACTGTCGGTGTACTGAGACTGTTGGTTTGCTGAGACAGTCGGCGTGTTGAGACCGTTGGTTTGCTGAGACCGTTGGTTGCTGAGACTGTCGGCGTTCTGAGACCGTCGGCGTGCTGAGACCGTTGGTGTGCTGAGACTGTCGGTTTGCTGAGACCGTTGGCGTGCTGAGACCGTCGGTGTGCTGAGACTGTCGGCGTGCTGAGACTGTTGGTTTGCTGAGACCGTTGGGTTGCTGAGATAGTCGGTTTGCTGAGACTGTTTGCTGAGACCGTCGGCGTGCTGAGACTGTTGTTTTGCTGTTTCACACTTTGGCTTCTGAGGAACGTTGCTTCATTTGGCTATATTCATGCGTGGTTGAACAATTAAACTTGAACTGGAACCAGAGGAGGTGATGGGCAGGTCATGAGGGCAGTGGGAAGCTGGCCATCAGAATGATGGTAAACAAAATAAAGTTCGGAGTGGGCGGGGGGCAGGGCGGGGGGAGAAAACCTTGAAGCTGATCTCCAAGTCTCTTATCCCACGGAAGCTGTTCACCAGTTGGCAATTAGTTAACTGAGAAATACAGCTTAGAGTAGAAAGTGGAGAACACTTCGTGGCCTGTGAGAAGTGCCCTCCATTTTTCTAACATTCATGTGCCTATCTAAGAGTTTCTTAAATTTGCCTAATCTACCACCTCTGCCATCAGCCCTGGCAGGGTATTGCACACATCCACCACTCCCTGCGGAAAAACTTACCTCTGACATCTCTCCTATACTCCAACTACTTTAAAATTATGTCCTCTGGTATTGGTGTGGGTATTAACCATTTCAGCCCTGGAATAAGATCTCCGGCGATCTACTTGACCTATGACCCCTAACATCTTGTCCTGTCAAGTCACCTCTCGTGTTTGTTCAAAAGGGGAAAAAACCCTAACTCGCTGAACCTATCCTTGGTATTCTGCCTTCAAATTCAATCTTCGAAAGTGAATTACCTCACACCTTTCCTGGTTAAACTCCATTTATCATTACCTCAGCTGCTCCTATCATCGTAACTTACAACACCCTGCAACCATCTGCAAAACCAACCCTTCTATTTCCTCATCCAGGTCATTTATAAAAATCGCAATGAATAGGGGTCCCAGAACAGATGCCTGCAGAATACCACTGCACTGACCTCCAGATAGAATATTCCCACCTTTTGGCTTCTATGGGGAAGCCAATTCTGTTGGCTCTTCATCCATACAGCCAAGTTCCTCAGGACCCCACGCTTCCTGACTTTCTGAATGAGCTGACCATATCAAACACCTTACTAAAATCCATGTACATCCCATCCACTGCTCTACCTTCATCAATGTGCCTTGTCACATCGTCAAATAATTCAGTCAGGCTGAGGAGGTGTGAGGTGACCCTCGCAAAGCCATGCTGACTATCCCTAATCAGATTATACCTCTCCAAATGTTCATAAGTATTATCTCTAACAATCTTTTCTAATAATTTGCCTAAAACTGGCATCCCACTGTTCTCTTATTCCCAGGATTATCCCTATAGTCTTTCTCCCTTTCTGTTCAGCTGAAAGCCAACTTAACCTGCAGCACAGAGATACAGTGCGAGGCAGAAAGCTCAAGCCTTGGCCTTTCTGGGGAATACCTGTTTGCCTGGACATCTCTCTCCAGCATAAAACTATCTCAGAAAACTCCGGTAGTAGTCCAGTGCCCAAAGCTCACCTCTGAAATGATCTGAAGGGGTCAGCTCTTACTCATACAACAGCCAATCACATTCCTCAAGACCACATCTTTTGACGGCACCAACATTTAAACGACTGCCTCATCCTCGCCAAGAGTTCCTGTAACCTCCAACATAGCCTCAGCTGTGTTTGAGTCACAAATCGGTCAGGCTGTTTTCTGCTGCACCTCCCGTTCAACTACATTAGAAATCACCCTAATGGTCTGATCAGGGACAGTCAGCATGGCTTTGTGAAGGGCAGATCCTGTCTAACAAGCCTGATAGAGTTCTTTGAGAAGGTGATCAGGCATATAGATGAGGGTAGTGCAGTGGATGTGATCTATATGGGTTTTAGTAAGGCATTTGATAAGGTTCCACACGGTAGGCTTATTCAGAAAGTCAGAAGGCATGGGATCCAGGGAGGTTTGGCCAGGTGGATCAGAATTGGCTTGACTTCAGAAGGCAGAGGGTCATGGTGGAGGGAGTACATTTGGATTGAAGGGTTGTGACTAGTGGTGTCCCACAAGGATCAGTTCTGGGACCTCTACTTTTCGTGATTTTTATTAACGACCTGGATGTGGGAGTACAAGGGTGGGTTGGCAAGTTTTCAGACGACACAAAGGTTGGTGGTGTTGTAGATAGAGGATTGTCAAAGATTGTAGAGAGACATTGATAGGATGCAGAAGTGGGCTGAGAAGTGGCAGATGGAGTTCAACCCGGAGAAGTGTGAGGTGGTACACTTTGGAAGGACAAACTCCAAGGCAGAGTACAAAGTAAATGGCAGGATACTTGGTAGTGTGGAGGAGCAGGGGGATCTGGGGGTACATATCCACAGATCCCTGAAAGTTGCCTCACAGGTGGATAGGGTAGTTAAGAAAGCTTATGGAGTGTTAGCTTTCATAAGTCGAGGGATAGAGTTTAAGAGTTGCGATGTAATGATGCAGCTCTATAAAACTCTGGTTAGGTCACACTTGGAGTACTGTGTCCAATTCTGGTCGCCTCACTATAGGAAGGATGTGGAAGCATTGGAAAGGGCACAGAGGAGATTTACCAGGATGCTGCCTGGTTTAGAAAGTATGCATTATGATCAGAGATTAAGGAAGCTAGGGCTTTACTCTTTGGAGAGAAGGAGGATGAGAAGAGACATGATAGAGGTGTACAAGATAATAAGAGGAATAGATAGTGTGGATAGCCAGTGCCTCTTCCCCAGGGCACCACTGCTCAATACAAGAGGACATGGCTTTAAGGTAAGGGGTGGGAAGTTCAAGGGGGATATTAGAGGAAGGTTTTTTACTCAGAGAGTGGTTGGTGCATGGAATGCACTGCCTGAGTCAGTGGTGGAGGTAGATACACTAGTGAAGTTTAAGAGACAACTAGACAGGTATATAGAGGAATTTAAGGTGGGGGGTTATATGGGAGGCAGGGTTTGAGGGTTGGCACAACATTGTGGGCCGAAGGGCCTGTAATGTGCTGTACTGTTCTATGTTCTATTCTCAGGGAGACTTCATCTCCACACAGCAGACTGACTGCCTGCAAACACTTGCCTCGACTTTGGACTTTACTAAAGTACCAGCACTCATGTTCTTAGAAATCTCTCTGGCAATTTCATGTTAGGGCAGCTTGCTACAGTCCGGGTGAGGACCTATCCTTGGCACCCTGCAGAAAGAACACATGCCTTCTGCAGATACCAGCTGACTCAGCAATGTTCCCCTGTACTGGACACCTTTGTGATTTCAGCCTATCACTAGGGAATGGATGGTGGAAATATATCTGGTGGCAGGGAAGGGAGCTATATAAACCATGTGCAGACAGACAGGATGAGCTGAATTTGGCATCACAGACATTGTGGGCTGAAGAGCTTGTTACTGTATTAATACAGTTCCAAGTTCCAGGTTCTGGCTACTCCAAAAAACAGAATCAACAGAAAATTGGAGGAGGAGAAGATGGCAGCTCGCGCGGCCTCTCCAGTGATGAATACCTGTCATCTGTCAAATAGGGGACTGTGCACAATTCTGATTTGATGGAGACGGATGTGAGAGTATGGAGGAACATCTGGAAAACTTCTGAAATGCCTGCTTCGCTGCTGCTGCTACTGTGTGGTAACAGGAATCTCCGGAGCAGAAGGCCCCGAAATCCTCGGCTTTGCGTGTTTCAGCGGCCGGGGCTGTATCGGAGCGGCTGGTCAGAAGCTCAAAGTTTTCAGATGGATGGACTCAGTGTCGGCTGCTTCCAAGGCATCGGCAAGTTGACGGTGCCTGGAGGTTTATGGCAGGGAGTTTCTCCCTTTTACCGCCTGCTATCGGGGACTCGGGAGTCGATCGACTCGAGGACTTTGAGACTTTATTTACCATGCCCATTGTTTGTTCTTCATCAAATTATGGTATTGTTTTGCACTGCTGTAACTATATGTTATAATTATGTGGTTCTGTCAGTGTTAGTCTTTGGTCTGTCCTGTTTTCTGCGATATCACTCCGGAGAAACATTGTTATCATTTCTTAATGCACGTATGCATTTCTAAATGACAATAAAAGGGGACTGAGTGTTCTCATAATCTAAAAAATGTTACACTGTCTGAGACTCCCGCAGCAGAGAAACCTGGTGATATTGTTCTGTGAATGTCAATGAAGCTCCAGAGCATTATGGCAGTTTGACAACAAGCTTTAGTGTGACTGATAGTGGTGTTTCAGTGACGTTAAAGTGAATTCCAAGACCATTGTTTAAGATTTTAACCATTGTTTTAACATTGGCCAATCACAGATCGGGAGTGAGGGAGGAAGTGACTCACTCGGGTCAGCCAGTGTGCATTTAAAAGCAATGCTTTGTGGGAGTTTCAGTATTTGAACAACAGCCAATCAGAGATTGGGATTCATTAGCAAGGGCCAATAAACATAAGGCAGGGGCAAGCCATTGTTGGAGTGGACAGTGTTAGAGTAGGGATTTGAGACACCAGTTTGAGTGAGAGAAGGTGAAACGCTGCAGGTAGATTCTTTTTTTCTGTTTACTTATTGTTCCCTTCATAATTGCACAGTTAAAGCAGTAGGGCTGCCAGGCAATATAGTTAAATGCACTTCTTGTGGGAGGCAGACAGATATCCAGTGTTCCTGATCCAGCTGAAGCTTCTAACAGTCTGTGGTAAGGAGTTGGAGCAACTGGATAATCTCCAGATCATTCGGGAGGCTGAGGAGCTGATAGATAGGACATATAGAAAGTAGTTACACCCAAGGTGCAGCGTATTCCTGTGGCCAACTCCCTGTGGCGGGGGGGGGGGGGAATGAAAATGACCCAGCAGAGAAAAATCACAGCAGTCAGGTCTTCAGCACTAAATCTGGCTCTGGGCAGAAAGGTGAGCTGTGGTGACTCTGTGGATGAGAACGAGATTGTCAGATGGTACATTGCCTCATGGGTGCCAGGGTCTGGGACATCTCAGATCGAATCCTCAGCATTCTTTAGTGGAAGGGTAAACAGCCAGAGGTCGTGGTCCATGTAGGTACCAATGACCTAGGTAGGAAGAATGATGAGGTTCTGCAAAGGGAGTTCAAAGAGTTAAGTGCTAACTTAAAGGTGTGGACCTCCAGGGTTGTGATCTCAGGATTGCTACCCTTGCCACATGCTAGAGAGACCAGAACTAGGAAGATCATACAGTTTAACATGTGGCTAAGGCGTTGGTGCAGGAGGGAGGGCATCAGATTTTTGGATCATTGGGCTCTCTTCCAGGGAAGGTGGGACCTGTACAGACAGGACGGTTTGTACCCGAACTGGAAGGGAACTAATATCCTAGCAGGAAGGTTTGCCAGTGCTGCATGGAGAGGGGTTGCAAGGGGATGGGAACCAGATAGTGGAGAGGTTGTGGAGGCCTCTCATAGTGGGACTGATGTTCTGAATTGCGTATATTTCCATGCAAGAAGTATTGCAGGAAAGGCATATGGCCGTAAAACCATAAGACATAGGAGTAGAATCAGGCCATTCAGCCCATCAAGTCTGTTCCACCATTCCATCATGACTGATCCCAGATCCCACTCAATCCCATACACCTGCCTTCTCACCATATCCTTTGATGCCCTGACCAATCAGGAAATTACCATCTTCCACTTTACATATACCCACAGATTTGGCCTCCACCGCAGTCTGTGGCAGAGCATTCCACAGATTCACTACTGTCTGGCTAAAAGGTCACCCCTCAATTTTGAGGCTATGCTCTCTAGTTCTGGATACCCCCACCAGAGGAAACATCCTCTCCACAGCCACCTTATCTAGTCCTTTCAACTTTTGGTAGGTTTCAATGAGATCCCCCCCACATTCTTCTAAATTCCAGTGAGTACAGGCCCAAAGCTGCCAAACGCTCCTCATATGTTAACCCCTTCATTCCCAGAATCATCCTCGTAAACCTCCTCTGGACAACACATCCCTTCAGAGATATGGGGCCCAAAGCTGTTGACAATACTCCAAGTGCGGCCTGACTAGTGTCTTATAAAGCCTCAGCATTATCTCCTTGGTTTTATATTCTATTCCCCTTGAAATAAATGCCAACATTGCATTTATCTTCTTTACCACAGACTCAACCTGTATATTAACCTGGGAGTTTTCAAGTCAAGCCACTTTTTATTGTCATTTCGACCATAACTGCTGGTACAGTACACAGTAAAAACGAGACAACACTTTTCAGGGCCATGGTGTTACATGAACAATACAAAAACTACACTGAACTACATACAACAACACAAAACTACACTAGACTACAGACCTACCCAGGACTGCATAAAGTACACAAAACAGTGCAGGCTTTACAATAAATAATAAACAAGACAATAGGCACAATAGAGGGCAGTAGGTTGGTGTCAGTCCAGGCTCTGGGTATTGAGGAGTCTGATGACTTGGGGGAAGAAACTGTTACACAGTCTGGTCGTGAGAGCCCGAATACTTCGGTACCTTGTGCCAGATGGCAGGAGGGAGAAGAGTTTGTATGAGAGGTGTGTGGGATCCTTCATAATGCTGTTTGCTTTACGGATGCAGCGTGTGGTGTAAATGTCTGTAATGGCGGGAAGAGAGACCTCGATGATCTTCTCAGCTGACCTCACTATCCGCTGCAGGGTCTTGCGATCCGAGATGGTACAATTTCCAAACCAGGCCGTGATGCAGCTGCTCAAGATGCTCTCAATACAACCTCTGTAGAATGTGGTGAGGATGGGGGGTGGGAGATGGACTTTTCTCAGCCTTCGCAGAAAGTAGAGACGCTGCTGGGCTTTCTTTGCTATGGAGCTGGTGTTGAGGGACCAGGTGAGATTCTCCGCCAGGTGAACACCAAGAAATTTGGTGCTCTTAACGATCTCTACGGAGGAGTCATCGATATTTAATGGAGAGTGGTCGCTCCGTGTCCTCCTGAAGTCAACAACCATCTCTTTTGTTTTGTTCACATTCAGAGACAGGTTGTTGGCTCTGCACCAGTCCGTTAGCTGCTGCACCTCCTCTCTGTATGCTGACTCATCGTTCTTGCTGATGAGACCTGAACTGCGTATTGCTGCACAGTTCATGGGTCGGCAGAGTGAACAGCAGTGGACTGAGCACACAGCCCTGGGGGGCCCTCGTGCTCAGTATGATGGTGTTGGAGATGCTGCTTCCAATCCGGACTGACCGAGGTCTCCCAGTCAGGAAGTCTAGGATCCAGTTGCAGAGGGAGGTGTTCAGGCCCAGTAGGCTCAGCTTTCCAATCAGTTTCTGAGGAATGTTTGTGTTGAATGCTGAACTGAAGCCTATGAACAGCATTTGAACGTACGTGTCTTTTTTGTCCATGTGGGTTAGGGCCAGGTGGAGGGCGATGGCAATGGCGTCATCTGTTGAACGGTTGGGACGGTATACAAACTGCAGGGGCTCGAGTGAGGGGGGCAGCAGAGTCTTGATGTGCCTCATGACGAGCCTCTGGAAACACCTCAAGATGATGGATGTGAGTGCAACATGTCACGTACCCCGTGACAGGTTAAAGAACCAGCAGAGAAGGAAAACACTTTGGAGTCCAGTATTGCTATTAACTAATAATATTTATTAGTAACTACGCAATATAGTAATATAAAATCAGATATATAAAACAGGTTAGCAATGATTATATATAAGTAAGTGTGGAATATATAGGAAAACCAAGCTTCTTCAAGTCTCAGGGTAAATAGATAGTCATATGATGATGAGCAAAGTTCAGTTCTGTTCGTGGTATTGAGTTGAGTAGTGATGGAGAGAGAGAGAGAGGGAGAAGCTTGAGTCTTCAGGTGAGCTGACACCGTCAATCTTCCCGTTGTCCTCCGAAATCCTTTAAAAGTCACCGACTGTGACTTCAACAAAGGGGACCGTTTCTCTTTGGTGCTGCCAAGGGTTGAACACATGGACAATTCCCCACCGGTCACTCCCTTTTCTCACTGCAAGAGCCACTGATTGATCCGCCTGATCAATCCTCCAAAAACCCACTTTTCCTGTGGGCACAACAAAGCTCATTCAGTGTCCAAAAACATGTGCCTGAGGTCTATCATCTGACCTCACCGTACTGAGTACCAACTATCATTCAAATAACTCCTCCTTTCTTTGTCTGTGTAAGAGTGTACTAGCAGGCAAATGTCCTTGGAGAAAGTATGAACATGCTCCGGAGAAACTATAACATTGATTGTCCATCAAATAATGCCACCCTCGGTCACCATAGCGACCTACGAGCTGCTTGGTGCTCTCTGTCTCCGAACTCAGCAGAAATCCAAAAGTTATTCTTCATCTCTCTCTTTCTTTCTCTCTCTCTTTTCAAAAGCACAGTTCATAGGGGTCATCGAGCACAGTTTATAGGGGTAATTTAGGACCCTATCACAAACGAGACAGTAGTCGTTGAGGCACTGAAGACTTCTTCGGCATGGGGACGATGGTGGCGGCCTTGAAGCACGTAGGAACGACGGCGCTGCTCAGGGAGATGTTGACGATGTCAGTGAGAATCTCAGCTAGCTGGTCTGCACATCCTCTGAGCACACTCTGCCGGGAATATTGTCTGGTCCAGCAGCCTTCTGTGGGTTGACCCTGTACAGGGTTCTCCTCACATCGGCCACGGTAAGACACAGCACCTGGTTCATTGGGAGGAGGAGTGGTCTTCCTCGCCGCCACATTATTTTCCACCTCAAAACCAGCGCAGAAGTTGTTTAACGCACCTGGGAGGGAGGCATCACCAGCACAGACAGGTGACGTTGTCTTGTAGTTGGTGATGTCCTGAATGCCCTTCCACATGCGCCCCGTGTCGCCGCTGTCCTGGAAGTGGCTGTGGATTCGCTGGGCGTGCGCACGCATTGCCTCTCTGATGGCCCGGGATAGTTTGGTCCTCGCTGTTGTTCGGGCTGCCTTGTCACCTGCTCTGAAGGCAGAGTCACGGGTCCTCAGCAGCGTACGCACCTCCACGGTCATCCATGGCTTCCGGTTAGCGCGTGTAGTGACGGTCTTGGACACAGTGACATCATCAATGCAGTTGCTGATGTAGCTAGTCACTGATGCCGTGTACTCCTCTAAGCTGGTAGAGTCACCACTGGTTGCAGCCTCTCTGAACACGTGCCAGTCAGTGTGCTCAAAGCAGTCTTGAAGAGCAGAGATGGCTCCTGCTGGCCAGGTTTTTACCTGCTTCTGAACTGGTCTGGAGCGTCCGACGAGCGGTCTGTATGCTGGGATTAGCATAACAGAGATATGGTCTGAGTAGCCGAGGTGGGGGCGGGGCTTTGCCTGGTACGCCTCGGAGATGTTTGTGTAAACAAGGTCCAATGCGTTCGCCCCTCTGGTTGCAAAGTCCACATACTGATGGAATTTGGGGAGCACTGACTTAAGGTTCATGTGGTTAAAATCTCCGGCGACAATAAACAGTCCACCAGGGTGTGCGTTCTGCAGTTTGCTAATAACCCCATACAGTTCACAGAGGCCTCCTTAGCATTAGCGCTGGAGGGAATGTAGACACCGACAGTAAGGACAGTGGTGAATTCCCATGGTAAATAAAATGGTCTGCATCTAACAGTCACAAACTCCACTAGTGATGAGCAGTAGCTGGGAAACAGCACAGAGTTCTTGCACCATTCCGTGTTGACGTAAACACACAAGCTGCCACCGCGAGTCTTACCGGAAAGAGCTGCATATCTGTCTACTTGAAACAAGACCAGCGCGTCCAGCTGAATGGTGGCGTCCGGGATTCTGTCGGTGAGGCACGTTTCCGTGAAAACATACGCACAGCAGACTCTGTACTCCCGCTGAGTATTTCGTTGGAGTAGGATGTAGTCCAACTTATTGTCCAGGGAGCAGACATTGGAGAGCAGAATGGACAGGAAAGCCGGCCGGTTAGGGTTTGCTTTTTGCCTGGCACGGTCTCCTGCCCGCTTGCCTCGCTTCCGCTTCCTCGCACACCGCTTACAACATCCCCACCTCCGGCCACCAGCATCAGACGACTGCGAGGTCTGTAGGCCTGATCCCCTCAGCAAGCCGAGGTCACGTAATTTAAACAGCAGATCTTGATAAAGGTTTGTTTTTGGGCAATCTCTATATTGTAGCAGTATCTGGTGATGGTATCCATGTGCCCTAATCAAAAATTGTGTCTTAAAATTAAATTAAAGTAACACCAGATCCGAAAGGCCGCTGCTGTTGTGCCGTGCCGCCTACTGGCAACAAGGACTCAAAGTCCCTCTGCACCTCTGATGTTTGAAGCTTCTCCCCATGTAGATAATAGTTTGCAATATTGTTCCTTTTACCAAAATGCATTACCATACATTTCCCAACACTATATTCCATCTGCCACTCTTTTGCCCATTATTCCAATTTGTCTAAGTCCTGCTGCAATCACATAGCTTCCCCAGGGCATGGATAAACACATATTGTAACCATTAATGAGATTTGGTTTCACAAGGAATAAGAAAAGGAAGTCCACGTCAATGGGTCTATATTATAAACCACCCAACAGTCCACGGGATTTAGAGGAATAATTTTTTTAGAGAGATCGTAAACTGTTGCAAGAAACATAAGGTTGCAATAGTAGGTGATTTTAACTTTCCACATATTGACTGGGACTTCCATACTGTAAAAGGACCAGATGGGATAGTTTGTCAAATGTGTTCAGAAAAGTTTCCTTAATTAGTACATAGAAGTCCCACTGAGTCAGGTCTTGATCTCCTGTTGGGGAGTGACACAGGGCAGGTGACAGAAGTTTGTGTAGGGGAACACTTTTGCTTCTAGTGATTATAATGCCATTAATTTCAGTGTAATTATGGAAAAGGATAGGCTTGGTCCTTGTGCTGAGAGTCTAAATTGGAGAAAGGCCAATTTTCATTTAAAAAAAAATTTATTAAAGGAATGACACAATACAGAATACATAATGCATTACACTTTCCTCCATTTTGCTTTTATTTCTTACCCCTGAACAAAACTCCCCCTCACCCGCCCTCCCCGAACATACCATGGCAGCTAATATATTTACAATACAACACTTCACAACTACAAGTACAGACATTTCACAGCCATACCCCCACATTCCTTCAAGACAAAGGCCCACACACATCCACAACACGTCAGATGATCCAGAATACACTCATATTATAATGCACCATATGAGCTAAACCATATGCGCCTTAAAAGGGGGCAAATCCCCAAGTACAATCAAATGCCCTCAACTGGTAGGTAATTCCTTAAGACTCTCAAAATATGATGAGAAAGGTCCCCATTTCAAATCAAACTTTTTCTCAGACCCCCTCAAAGTGAATTTAATCTTTTCTAGTTTCAGAAAAAACATTACGTCCTCTAACCAAGCAGCAGCAGATGGGGGAGTGGCAGATTTCCAGACCAGCAAGATTCTCCTACGGGCCAAAAGCGATGTAAATGCAATGATATCCGACTGGCTTGCATTTAAACCCAAAGCATCATCTGCCACACCAAATACAGCTGTAAGCAGGCAAGGTCTCAGTGTCAACCCCAAAACCTCACTGATAATTTTAACAACCAGTGCCCAATAGCCATCAAGCCGAGAGCAAGACCAAAATGCATGTACTAAACCAGCCGGAGAGAAGGAACACCTGTCACAGCCAGCGTCTGTCCCAGGATATATGTCAGCAAGTCTGGCTTTACTTAAATGTACCCTGTGTAAAACTTCAAATTGTATGAGCCCCAGTCTAGCACATGATGACGAGAAATGAACCCTATTCAATACTTTTGCCCAATATTCCTCCGCCAGATCCATACCAAGGTCATCCTCCCACCTACTCTTAGTTTTGTTTAGATCTTGAACTCCCAAAGATGTCAGCTGAGACTATAGTACAGAGATCAGCCCTTTATCATTAAAGCTAAGAGTGAGTTTTTCCCATAACATAGCAGGTGGTAGATCAGGAAAAGAGGGAAAGTTTTCCTTGACAAAGTGGCGAATCTGCAGGTATTTAAAAAAATGATTATGCAGAAGGCCATACTTACCACGCAGGTTATCAAAACTATCAAATATGTTATCAGTGTACAAATCCTTTATGCACATAAGACCATTCAAACCCCATTGTCTAAAAACTGAATCAAGTGTAGAGGGGGGAAATAGATGGTTTCTATGAATGGATCCCAAAACTGAAGCTGATGTGAACTTACAGTTGCAGCGAAATTGATTAAAAATTTTAAGGGTGGAGAGCACGACCAGGTTAGATGTGAATTGAGAGAACTTCAATGACAAGGAGGAATACACTAAAGCTGGGAGAGACGAGGAGTGGCAAGACCGTGTCTCAAGCAGGCACCAGTTTATATCTGGCCGGTGGAGCCAAAATAATACCTTTTGAATGTTGGATGCGCAATAATAATGAATAAAGCTAGGAAGGCCCATTCCACCTATGTCACAACCTCTATGGAGAATGCGCTTATTAACCCTTGGGACCTTATTTTCCCAAATAAAGGAGGTTATAACTTGGTCGACTGACTTGAAAAATGACTTAGATAAGAAAACTGGCAAGCACTGGAACAAATAAAGAAATCTAGGAAGTATAGTCATTTCCACTGATTGAAACTGCGCCATCTCTCAAAATCAGCCTTCATTTGGCTAACCTGAGGCCTGTAGTTAACTTCAAACAGAGATGTAAAAGAGCGAGTAATGTGTATTCCTAGGTATACAGATCCATCTTGAGATAAAGAAAAAGGCAAAGATTCCTGTCAGATCTGTAGGGCCAAATTATTAATGGGAAAGCATTTGCTTTTTTGAAGGTTCAGCTTATAGCCAGAGAAGGCTCCAAATTGACCTAATAATGACACAATAGCAGGACTACTACCTACAGGGTCGCTAACATAAAGTAAGAGGTCATCAGCATATAGGGAAACACGGTGTTCCATGTCCCCTCTTCTAACACCTTGAAATAATGTAGTTGACTTAAGTGCAATAGAAAGAGGCTCAATTGCAATTGCAAAAAGAAGAGGGGACAGTGGGCAGCCTTGGCGAGTGCCACGTGTTAATGGGAAATAGTCAGATCGAAAATAATTTGTCTGTATACACGCTAAAGGCGAGTGATATAATAGCTTAACGCAGGCTACAAATATTCTGTCAAATCCAAATTTCTCCAAAACACTAAACAAGTATACGCACTCCACTCTATCGAACGCCTTCTCTGTGTCCAAGGAGATAACAACCTCCGGACTCAGAGAATCACTGGGTGAATAAACCATATCAGCCAGTCAACGGATATTAAAAAAAGGATGACGATTTTTAATAAAACCTGTTTGATCATCTGAGATCATCTTGGGAAGGAGGCATTCTAAACAGCACGCAAGCACCTTAGCCAAAATTTTCACATCTACATTCAAAAGTGAGATGGGGCAATATGATCCACATTGAGTCGGATCCTTGTCCTTTTTAAGAAGTACTGAAATAGATACCTGTGAAAGAGTAGGGGGTAAGGAACTGTTCTCCAAAGATTCCTGAAACACTTCTAGAAGGACCGGTATGAGCTTATCCTTAAATTTCTTATAAAATTTTATCGGATATCGGGCCTGGGGACTTACCACTCTGCATAGCCATAATGGTACTATTAATCTCTTCCTGCCCAAGAGCCCGACCTAAATTCTCCACCTCCTCTGGTTCAAGAGTTGGTATTTCCAAATTATTTAAAAAACTTTCCATATTTGTTTTATCTGAGGGAAACTCTGAGGCATACAGAAAGGAATAAAAAGCTGCAAAGATGTTATTAATCTCTTTTGGATTGCTTGTCAAGTTTTAGTGTGTGTCTCTTATCTGGGGAATAAGTCGTGATGCAGCTTGACGTTTCAACTGACGAGCCATAAGCCGGCTCGCCTTGTCACCATATTCATAATAGAGGCCACGTGTCTTAAGAATTAATTGTTCTGATAGGTTTGTAGATAGAAAATTAAACTTTGCTTGCAAATCAGCCCGTGGGTGCCTCAGAATATTGCCTATCCAGGTCCAAACTAGATTGCGATAATACTTGCATTTCTTTCCTACGCTCTTTATAGGCATGTGAAGTATAAGATAGTATTTGACTCCTCAAGTAAGCTTTTAAAGTTTCCCAAAGTAAAGAATACGATACCGACTCAGTTTTGTTAGTCTCGAAGAATGTGTCAATGTTAGCCGATATATAACTACAAAATTTCTCACTGGAAAGCAAAAGGGGTTAAGTCTCCACAGAGGCCGCTCTCTAATGTTTAAAGGAAAACATAGGTCCAGTTTCACGGGCGAGTAATCAGATATAACTATAGCAGTGTACTCAATTTGTCTAATCACTGGTATCTAGGAGCTATCTATAAAGAAATAGTCTAGCCTGGAATAGGAGTGGTGAACATGAGAAAAGAAAGAGAATTGCCTAACTGATGGATTCAAAAATCTCCAAGGATCCATATAACCATTTTGTTGCATAAACATCGGGAAGGCCTTTGCCATACCATAGCGCAGTTCAAATCTCCTGAAAAGATTAGCTGGTGTGTGTTCAGATTAGGTATTAATAGAAACATAGAAACATAGAAAATAGGTGCAGGAGTAGGCCATTCGGCCCTTCGAGCCTGCACCGCCATTTATTATGATCATGGCTGATCATCCAACTCAGAACCCAGCCTTCCCTCCATACCCCCTGACCCCTGTAGCCACAAGGGCCATATCTAACTTCCTTTTAAACATACCTAATGAACTGGCCTCAACAGTTTGCTGTGGCAGAGAATTCCACAGATTCACCACTCTCTGTGTGAAGAAGTTTTTCCTAATCTCGGTCCTAAAAGGCTTCCCCTCTATCCTCAAACTGTGACCCCTCGTTCTGGACCTCTCCAACATCGGGAACAATCTTCCCGCATCTAGCCTGTCCAATCCCTTTAGGATCTTATACGTTTCAATCAGATCCCCCCTCAATCTTCTAAATTCCAACGAGTACAAGCCCAGTTCATCCAGTCTTTCTTCATATGAAAGACCTGCCATCCCAGGAATCAATCTGGTGAACCTTCTTTGTACTCCCTCTATGGCAAAGATGTCTTTCCTCAGATTAGGGGACCAAAACTGCACACAATACTCCAGGTGTGGTCTCACCAAGGCCTTGTACAACTGCAGTAGTACCTCCCTGCTCCTGTACTCGAATCCTCTCGCTATAAATGCCAGCATACCGTTCGCCTTTTTCACCGCCTGCTGTACCTGCATGCCCACTTTCAATGACTGGTGTATAATGACACCCAGGTCTCGTTGCACCTCCCCTTTTCCTAATCGGCCATCATTCAGATAATAATCTGTTTTCCTATTTTTGCCACCAAAGTGGATAACTTCACATTTATCCACATTAAATTGCATCTGCCACGAGTTTGCCCACTCACCCAACCTATCCAAGTCACCCTGCATCCTCTTAGCATCCTCCTCACTGCTAACACTGCCACCCAGCTTCGTGTCATCCGCAAACTTGGAGATGCTGCATTTAATTCCCTCATCCAAGTCATTAATATATATTGTAAACAACTGGGGTCCCAGCACTGAGCCTTGCGGTACCCCACTAGTCACCGCCTGCCATTCTGAAAAGGTCCCGTTTATTCCCACTCTTTGCTTCCTGTCTGCTATCTGAAAAAAAGATCCAGAGACTATAATAAAGCAACCATTAGGGTCACTGATTACATCAGATGGTGTGAACTGCATTCTTTTGGTGATTAATATTGCCACCCCCCTGGACCTACTATTAAATCTGGAATGAAAAACCTGACTAATCCATGCTTTACGAAGTCTATTATGGTCCTCCACTCTTAAATGTGTCTCTTGTAGAAATAGTATATCTGCTTTTAATTGTTTCAGATGAGAGAAAGCTTTAGCTCTTTTAACCGGACCATTGAGCCCCTTTACATTCCAAGAAATAAACCTCACAGGGTGGCCTCCACCAGCAGCGCTCACGTTAACCATATCAAAAGACACACAGGGCCTACAATCCAAAACAGTGCGAGGGCATAAGTTGCACACAATAACGCACAATGAAAAGAAAATCTGGCCAATCCGTAACACACAAAAGAATAAGCTGCCATGGTGATCCCCCAAAACACTCCCCCCACCCTTTTACACAAACAAGACAATTAACCCCCGAAACCTAGATCTACCTCCCCAACTGAGGATGATCGCAGGCAGTACCCAACAAAAAACTTCCAAAGCGTTCCCCATACAACCAAATTTCAATCTAATCTAATCCTCCTTAAAATTTATACACTCACTTATTCTACCTTTAATATATATAGGCTAAAGATAGCACAGGCCAAGCAAAACATTAAAAACAAGAAACTAGGAAACTAAGCGCCAGAGATGCAAATCCCAAATATTTACATTTTGCTGGTTGAAAGTTCTTGTTAATCAGATTCCGCAGCATAACAGTTCAACCCGATCACGTTCCACAAATTAAACTGGAAAAAAATGAACAAAGAAGTGGATTGCGAAAATTAACAGTTTACCTTGGCGGGAGGCCCCTTCATAGTTAACCTAAAAAAAAAGTCATTGCTCTTCTCATTCTTCTTCTCCCCAGAGCGAATGGTCAAATTCTTTGGCTGCCTCTAGTGTATCGAAATAATGCTTTTTACCTTCATGGGTGACTTGGAGCCGGGCAGGATACAAGAGGCCGAACCTGACCCCTTTCCCGTAAAGCAGGGGTTTCACCTCCTTGAAAGCTGCTCGTTTTCTCCCCAGCTCCGCATTAAAATCCTCATTAAAAAACACCCGATGTCCGCGGAAATACAGCTCCTGCTCCGTCTATTGATGACGCATTGCTTATCTTGAAAGTAGTGAAAGAGAACCAGGAACGTTCTTGGTCTCGTTTGCTTGGCTCCAGAGACACCGGATGCTTTAGGCCCAACTTGGTGAGCACGCGAAAGCACGAGAGACCTTAGGAAGAAATTTGTCCCCAGCACTCCATCAAAAAACTCGGTCAGAAATTTAACAGGGTACGGTAAGAACCTTCCAAATTTTCAGGAATGCCGACCACTCTCAAATTGGATCTCCGCGACCGATTTTCGAGGTCATCTAGCTTCCCCTTCAGAAATGCGTTTTCGCTCTGCAACGCTGCAATGGCGGCTTCGGCGCTCACCAGTTGGTCACTGTAATCATTCAGGCCGTCTTCAACCTCACGAATGCGTTCATCGTGCGACGCGACTCATAATAAGACAAAGTTTGTTCCACGGTAGCATTCACTGGTGACAATGCATCTTCAAGTTCTCTTTTTAGGGCAGAATGCACTGCTTGCGTCATGTCAGTAAGAAGTACTAAACAAAGCCTCTCCAGGTCATCAGGTAGCGCAGGCCCAGCACCGTGCAACGGCGCCATAACCATAACATCAGCTTTCTTGCTCGAGGCTTCGCTGTCTTCCCCAGTTTTACTTCGAAGGTACATTTTATTTGCCATTTCAGTGTTCAGCAACATCCCGGGTTGTTCACAATGTTAAATATTCAGTTATCTCGAGCGTACAGCAAAGATAAACAGGTAGATTTTCAATAAAAATTGGGAGCCACACTCACATGCACCTAGTCACTCCATGCTCAACCCAGAAGTTCCAGAAAGGCCAATTTTGATGATATCAGAAATCATCTAGTAAGTTGGACTGACTCGGAACAGGCTGTCTTCTGGCAAAGGTGTGCTTGGTAAATGGGAGGCCTTCAAAAGTGAAAATTTGAGAGTATAAAGCCTGTATGTGCCTGTCAGAATAAAAAGCAAGGATAGCAGAAACCTTGCTTTCCAAGATATTCAGGGCCTGGTGAAGAACAGGCGAGAAGACTGCAACTAGCGGGCACTATCTACGCCACCCTGAGCGACCTGCCAGCCCAGTCATCACATGGGAGCCCAAGCACGGGAGGATGAACCTCCCAAGACTATGGTCAACACGCTCCTAGAAGACAGCGGTGTGGCTAATGTAGATGAACTGAACACACTGATGAGGGAGAGGGAGAAGTGGAGAGTCCGTCATCGTGCCCGATGCCGGCCCCCAAGGCCTGAGTCGACGTCGCAGTAGTAGTGGAGGTGAAGAACAAAAAAGGAGGCACACAGCAGGTATATGAAAGAAGGAACAAATGAGGTACTTGAGGAGTACAAAAAATGAAAAAAGGAAAGAAATCAGGAGGGCTAAAGGAAGGTATGAAGCTGCTCTAGAAACAAGATGAAGGAGAATCACAAGGGATTCTACAGATATGTTGAGGGCAAAAGGACTGCAAGGGACAAAGTCGTTCCTCTGGAAGATCAGAATGGTAATCTATGTGTGGAGCCAAAAGAGATGGGGGAGATCTTAAATGGATGTTTTGCATCTGTATTTAGTCGGGAGACGGACGGAGAGTGTAGAAGTGAGGCAAAACAGCAGCAAGGTCATGGGCCCTATCCAGATTGCAGAGGAGGAGATGCTTCCTGTCTTGAAGCAAATTAGGGTGGACAAATCTCCCGGGACTGATGAGGTGTTTCCTTGGACCCTGTGGGAGGCAAATGCAGAAACTACAGGGGCCCTGGCAGACATATTTAAATCATCCTTAGCAACCAGTGAGGTACCAGAGGATTGGCTAAGATTGTTCTCCTGAATTAAAAAAAGGCTCTAAGAATAAGCTAGGATATTATAGGCTGGTGAGCCTGACATCAATAGTGGGCAAGTTATTGGAAAGTATTATAAGGGACCAGATAAATGAGTATTTGGATAGACAGGGACTGATTAGGGATAGACAGCATGGCTTTGTGCGTGGTAGGTCGTGCCTAACCAATCTTATACAGCTTTTCAAAGAAAGTTGATGAAGGCAAGGCATTTGACAAGGTTCTGCATAGGAGTTTGGTCAAGAAGGTTCAGTCGAATGGCATTCAAGATGAGGTAGTAATTGGATTAGACATTGGCTTTGCGGGAGAAGCCAGAGACCGGAAGTAAATGGTTACCTCTCTGACATGGCAGTGACTAGTGGAATGGAGCTGGGTCCATTGCTGTCTGTCATCTTGATCAATGATCTGCATGATAATGTGGTTAATTTGATCAGCAAATTTGCAGATTACACCAAGACTGGGGGTGTAGTGGACAGTGAGGAAGATTATCAAAGCTTGCAGAACGATCTGCAGCAGCTAGAAAAATTGGAGATAGTATTCAATGTAGATAAGTGTGAGGTGTGGCACTTTGGGAGCGCCAACCAGCGTAGGTCTTACACACTAAACAGTAGGGCACTTAAGAGTGTGATAGGACAGAGGGATCTGGGAATACAGGTACATAATTCATTGAAAGTGACATCACAGGCAGATGGGGTTGTAAAGAAAGCTTTTGGTACACTGACCTTCATAAATCAAAAGTTTGACTACGGGATTTGCGATATTATGTTGAATTTAGTGAGGCCTAATTTGGAGTATTGTGTGCAGTTTTGGTCACCTACCTACAGGAAAGATGTAAATAAGATCGAAAGAGTACAGAGAAAATTTACAAGGATGTTGCCGGGTCCGGTGGACCTGAACTATAAGGAATATTGAATAGATTAGGACTTTATTCCGCAGAATGTAGAAGATTGAGAGGAAATTTGACAGAGGCATACAAAATAGATAGAGTAAATGCAAGCAGGCTTTTACCACTGAGCTTGGGTGAGACTACAACCAGGGGTCATGGGTTAAGGTGACAGATAAGATGTTTAAGGGGAAATTTCTTCACTCTCACTGCTGACAGCATGGAACAAGCTGCCAGTGCAAATGGTGAATGTGATTTTGATTTCAATGTTTAAGACAAGTTTGGATAGGATGGGTATGGTCGATGGGACTAGGCAGGATAAGTGGTTCAGCATGGAGTAGATGGGCCAAAGTGCTGTGACTCTTACAACATGACAGGAATCTGCAATATACGGTGCACCTGATCAGTCCTGTGCTTGGTACCCTGAAGCTGTAAATGTTTGTAGACCCAGCAGTATCACGAATTACAAATGACTGGTGAAGCCAGAAAAAGGACAAGGTTTCCTAAAGGCAGTCCAATAATTTATCATCATCCCGAGAGCTGCCTTACCCAAAAGAACTGATCTTTACAGGGCTCTCGCACAAGTCCAATCTGCCAGAATAAATCCACCCTTCCTGCATTCGTTCTGGTCTTTGTCATGGACAATGCGGATCATTCAGTGGCTCTAGATCTCAGGATCCAAGGGGTGATGTGCCTTTGCATGTCTGGAACCTAGAAACCATTTGTTACATGGAGGATGGCAAAAATCCAGAACTCTGCCTTAAAAAGCTGAGGATTCACATGAGTTGGCTGAAGCTTCTGAGATGTGGATGGTGGACCTGTACTGGGTGAGGGTATCAGTGGATCTGGAGCAAGGGCAGATGAAGATTTCAGATTCAGTTATGGATGAACAGAATGACAGGAGAGGCTCAAGACGCAGGATGGTCCCCTTTCACAGAATCCCGAGTACTTTCACCCTCCAGGCTTCTACGTGGGAATATCCACTGGGGCAAGATGACAGAGATTACTTTTCTGTGTAGTTGTACACGATGAGGATTGGTTTTCTATTTAAGTTTTATTATGAACGAGGTTGTAACTTGGAAAAAAATCAAAGTAGTTATAAAACAACTTCCATAACCTGAGTGTTATCACCTTACAAAAGTATAGCAGCTGCTTTAATAATGCACTTCTGTTGCAAATCTCTTTAGTGACAGACTTACTATATCTTGTTCCCATGCTTACCACAAGCAGCCTGTGTCCCACAGGAAGGATATTTTTCACTTGTGGAAAGATCTCAGAAGGTCGTTAGAATGGGAAACTAACCAAAGATATCATCAGAATATAAATTCTTGGGGTCAAAAAGTAGTTTTAAACTTCCCACACTTATGAAATGCTGAGGAAATAAATAGAATCCTCAGCCCTGGGGAGTTCTTCTGTTGTTTCTCTTGGAAATAACTCATTGATCTTGTTCCAAAGAATGCTTATGATGTTCTGTAGAAATGAAAAAATGCCTTTTACAATCTCAGGAATTCCCAAAGCACTTTACAGCCAGTGATGAATCTTTAAGTTCAGTCACTGATGTCCGTAGGGAAACAAGCCATTGTGCACAGCAGCAATGTAACCAGACACCAGCCATGAAATTCAACTGCACAGAAATCGCAAAACGCTGACAGAGTGATACCAGTTTGATCTGACGCAACTCAGATGCATACAATCATTACGAGGACTACACTGTGTGGTCAACAACAATTACTAAGCTTCTGGCACTAGTGTGCAGTCACAGGAAACAAGTCCCCAAGACTTACAGAGTCTGAACAGCGGCCAGCTAAAAGCGCAGCTGTCTGCGAGAGAGAAAAACTCCTCTCCTCCACCCCTGCTTACCAACTTCAGAAAGCCAAGTCAAAGCTTAGACCGATGAGCTGCGGAAACTTGCTGTAACACACAGAGGATTGGAGGAACTCAGTGTGGGAGCATCTCTGGAGGGAAATGGACAGTCAACATTTCAGGTTGAGAGCCTCCAGCTCAACCCAAGACAAGTGTTGTCCATTCCCTTCCATAGATGCTGCCAGACCAGTGTTTTGTGAGTTGGTCCAAATTCTTTGGTCTCTCTGTGGGTACCTGAAGTACTGGCTGGGAGTTTCACTAGGTGATGTAAATCACCCCTGAGTACAGGCTGGTAGGAGAATTGTGGAGGGGGGAAGGTTCTGAGCATCTGAGAAGAGAGTAGGTGAGTGGGAACTAATAGGACCGAGGAGATTGCTCTGAGAGCGGGCATAGGCTCAACGTTTCTATGGCCCGCTTCTATGTCATGAGAAAGATGAGGAGGAGGGAACTCCTCCATGCCTTAAAAGGAGATGGTAGGAAGGTGTGGCCAAGGAGATCCATCTCAGGAACTAAGTACTACCATCTTGATACTTTGCTGGAATGGGGTTCACAGGATCAGTGAACACTGGCCTCTGACATCTCACCTCCCAGTTCCATCCTATGTAGTTAATCAGCAGCACCCCAACACTCACACAGTGACAGCATACGTCCTCTCCTGGTTGCAGCAGAAACACAGAATGACAGGTTTGCGCAGCTCACACACACACCAAACACCAGCAGTACACTGACGAAGTCTGGATGCTGGTAGAAAGGGTGCTGGCACTCACTGAGTCCATCTAACATTCCCCAGCAGCAGACGACAGCGATCCAGGACGCAGGGACTACGATCAGGCATTCCAAAGATCACCGTAAATCCTCTGAAATACGGCAATGGCTCCACGGAGAACGAAGCAGCCGTCCTCCCTGGTGCTATCTGCTCCACTCTCACTGTGCCTGGGCGTGTCTAGCCAGCAGCTGCTTCAGTCCAGACTCAGGGTGCCCTGGCCACCCCACACCCAGGGGGAGCAGCCTAGTGGGCAGCTGTATCCGAGGCAAGGGCTGGCTTGAGAAGCAGCAGTCACTGTCTACCCGGCTGCCTGCCGACCTGGTTGCTGTCATTCTCACCTGGGTCCAGGGGGCATTTAACTAGACTCACCCTGGCAATAGGGTCTGCTAGCACGTTGGCATTTAACCATTACCCATGAGTTTGAGAGGATTCAGTACAGAGACAAGCCATCTAACCTGATACTCATCCGTACCATTAACCCCATTTGTCTGCAGTCGTGCTGTATCCCTCTGATCCCTTCCTACCCAAGTGCCTGTCCAAACAACTTTCACGTGTTGTCACTGTATCTGCCTGTAACACCTCCTCTCACAGCTCCAGATGAGAACCACTCTCTGTTAGAGCACTTCTCCCCACCAACCCACCTCACCTTATGGCCTCTACTTCTGGACTCCCCTACCTTGGGAAATGAAAAGCAGACTCCCAACAATGCCCCTCATCATTTTATAAACTTCCATAAGTCTCCCCTCAGCCTCCTTTGGAGCAGTGATAATAAATCCAGTCATTCCAAAACCTCGTTAGAACCTCAGGCCTCCAGTCGGCAACTTCCTGTGAATCTTTTCTACACCCTAGCAGTGTGGTGACAAGACTGGACACAATACTCCAAGTGCAGTCCAACAGCTGCAACATGATGTCTCAACTCGTATACTCAATCCCTCCCTCTAAATATTACCCAGCCTACCGGTATCACCCTCTGCACCCAGCCCTTCTGTATTATCAATGCTCCCAAGGTCCCAGTCTTTTACTAGATGCTGACTCTCCCCACAGTGACTCAGTGACATGGGAGAGGATGTCACCATGCAGGTGATGCACACATCCTCTCGGTCCCAGTTCCTCCAACAGTTTCAGGAATGCAGACTCAGCCAGCACAGTTACACCACGGAGTACTCACTGTTCCCACTCGGTTACACCACAGAGTACTCACTGTTCCCACTCAGTTAGCCCACAGAGTACTCACTGTTCCCACTCGGTTACACCACAGAGTACTCACTGTTCCCACTCGGTTACACCACAGAGTACTCACTGTTCCCACTCAGTTAGCCCACAGAGTACTCACTGTTCCCACTCGGTTACACCACAGAGTACTCACTGTTCCCACTCGGTTAGCCCACAGAGTACTCACTGTTCCCACTCGGTTACACCACAGAGTACTCACTGTTCCCACTCGGTTAGCCCACAGAGTACTAACTGTTCCCACTCAGTTAGCCCACAGAGTACTCACTGTTCCCACTCGGTTACACCACAGAGTACTCACTGTTCCCACTCGGTTACACCACAGAGTACTCACTGTTCCCACTCGGTTAGCACCACAGAGTACTCACTGTTCCCACTCGGTTAGCCCACAGAGTACTAACTGTTCCCACTCAGTTAGCCCACAGAGTACTCACTGTTCCCACTTGGTTACACCACAGAGTACTCACTGTTCCCACTCAGTTAGCCCACAGAGTACTCACTGTTCCCACTTGGTTAGCCCACAGAGTACTCACTGTTCCCACTTGGTTACACCACAGAGTACTCACTGTTCCCACTCGGTTACACCACAGAGTACTCACTGTTCCCACTCGGTTAGACCACAGAGTACTAACTGTTCCCACTCGGTTACACCACAGAGTACTCACTGTTCCCACTCAGTTAGACCACAGAGTACTAACTGTTCCCACTCGGTTACACCACAGAGTACTCACTGTTCCCACTCGGTTAGACCACAGAGTACTCACTGTTCCCACTCGGTTAGCCCACAGAGTACTCACTGTTCCCACTCGGTTAGCCCACAGAGTACTCACTGTTCCCACTCGGTTACACCACAGAGTACTCACTGTTCCCACTCGGTTAGACCACAGAGTACTAACTGTTCCCACTCGGTTACACCACAGAGTACTCACTGTTCCCACTCGGTTAGACCACAGAGTACTAACTGTTCCCACTCGGTTACACCACAGAGTACTCACTGTTCCCACTCGGTTACACCACAGAGTACTCACTGTTCCCACTCGGTTAGACCACAGAGTACTCACTGTTCCCACTCGGTTAGCCCACAGAGTACTCACTGTTCCCACTCGGTTACACCACAGAGTACTCACTGTTCCCACTCGGTTAGACCACAGAGTACTAACTGTTCCCACTCGGTTACACCACAGAGTACTCACTGTTCCCACTCGGTTAGACCACAGAGTACTCACTGTTCCCACTCGGTTAGACCACAGAGTACTCACTGTTTCCACTCGGTTACACCACAGAGTACTAACTGTTCCCACTCAGTTAGACCACAGAGTACTCACTGTTCCCACTCGGTTAGCCCACAGAGTACTCACTGTTCCCACTCGGTTAGCCCACAGAGTACTCACTGTTCCCACTCGGTTGATGGCGCAGGTGAAGCAACTGTTGGCAATTGCTGCGTTCCTAGCTTCAATGGGCCACAGCGGTTCACTGCAACATTTACAGAAGTTAACTTAACAAAGCACTGGGACAATTGCATTCAATAAAACCTCCCATCAGTGATATATGCTGACATTCCATTTCCTTGGCAGGAACCGCAGAAGTGGTGTAAACAGCAACCCAGGAATCCCTCTGGGATTGCATCAGTGGCACAGAGAGAACAGTTGAGTCTCACAACACCTTCCCTGGGTGGAGCTACCAGCTCCTGACCTACAGCCAGCTCCCACATGCCAAAAGCATTCGGAAGGATGGTGGGATGGAAAGGGATGGGGAGGGATTTGTTGGCTGTTTCAAGGTTTTGGGCATCTTCTGACAGACGGGAACAGGGCATTTCCACACCCGAGCTGCACCAATCGGGGGTTAGGTGGAGCCGGGCAGAGGTGGGACTTGCTCACTGGTAGCCGTCCTTCCTGTGCCTGCTCACTCTCCTGTCACCACTGTTTCTGTGACCTTCTCCCACACTCTGTTCATTTCCCACTTGCAGATGGTGCTCGGGAACTGAACTGGCATAAGCTGGGGGCTGGGTCTAGTGTCAACAAAGTAAAAGTGGATATGTAAAGCCGTTTGGTGCAAGTTATCTTAACTTGTATCTAATAACATGCTATAACAGAGCCAGTACAGGCAACTGAAAGAGCAGCTTCACTCCCATAGGAGTATTCAGGCCCCTTTTCCTCCATAACTGGCTGGTCAGTCTGAAGCAAGGAAGACAGACAGATCTCAGAGCAAATGTCCACAGGTCCCTGAAGGGAACAGAGCAGCAGATCAGGCACTTATGTCCCGGGCTTAAGCAGACACACAGATGGTCAGTAACAGAGACAAATTTAGAGCCAGGAAGGAGATGAACAATGGAGAGCTAGCAGCAAAAAGACCTTGGTGGGTAGGGTTAAGGAAAACCCAAGGGCATGTGTGAAGAACAAGAGATGACTAGAGTGAGGGTAAAATGGATTAGGAATAGAAGAGGGAAGATGTGCTTGGAATCAGAGGAGGTGGGGACTTTAATGACTACTTTGCTTCACTATTCACCAGTGAGAGAAACCTTGAGCTATGTGAAGTCAGCGTAGAACAGGCTGATATGGCGGAGTACATGGATGTTAAGAAAGAGGATGTGCTGGACTTTTGAAAAGCAATATTATAGATAGATCCCTGGGGACAGATGAGATATACCCTAGGTTACTATGGGAAGTGAGGGAAGAGATTGCTACATCTTTGGTGATAATCTTTGCATCCTCACTGGCCACAGGATTATTGGAGGGTGGCAAATGTTATTCCTTTGTTCAAGAAAGGGAGCAGCAATAACCCTAGGAGTTACAGACCAGTGAGTCTTACTTCAGTGGAGGTTAAATCTATGGAGAGGATTCTTAGAGACAGCAGCATTTGGAGAAGCATAGTCTGATTACATAGTCAACATGGCTTTGTGAGGGGCAGATCATGTCCACTGTAAGTCACCCCTACAATTGCCAAGATCCTTTTCCGTAGTGAATAAAAGTATTCATTAAGTACCTCTGCTGTCTCCTCTGGTTCCATACACACTTTTCCATTGTCACACTTGATTAATCCTATTCTCTCACATCTTATCCTCTTGCTTTTCACATACTTGTAGAATGCCTTGGGGTTTTCCTTAATCCTGTCCACCAAGGCCTTCTCATGGCCCCTTCTGGCTCTCCTAATTTCATTCTTAAGCTCCCTTCTGCTAGCCTTATAATTTTCTAGATCTCTATCATTACCTAGTTTTTTGAACCTTTCATAAGCTCTTCTTTTCTTATTGACTAGGTTTACAACAGCCTTTGTGCACCACGGTTCCATCCATCCTTTCCCTGTCTTATTAGAACGTACCTATGCAGAACTCCATGCAAATATCCCCTGAACATTTGCCACATTTCTTCCGTACATTTCCCTGAGAACATCTGTTTCCAATTTATGCTTCCAAGTTCCTGCCTGATAGCCTCATATTTCCCCTTATTCTAATTAAATGCTTTCCTAACTTGTCTGTTCCTATCTCTCTCCAATGTATGGTAAAGGAGATAGAATTGTTATCACTATCTCCAAAATGCTCTCCCACTGTATATGGAGTTCAGTAAGGCATTTGATGAGATGCCCCACAGGCTCATTGGAAACTTGGCTGCATGAATTCAGAATTGGCTTTGCTACAGAAAGCACAGTGCAGTAGTAGATGAAGCGTATTCTGCCCGGAGGTCAGTGACCTGCGGTGCTCTGGGACCCTCAATCTTGGAGATTTTTATAAATGACTTGGATGAGGAAGGAGATTCTTTGATTGGACAGCTACGCAGATGCAGAAGAAGCATTTGCGTACCTGCGCAGGTCCAGAGCAGAGCTTGAGAAACCTAGTCTCCATAAAAGAGAGGTATCATGTAGTGGAGTGGTCATTGTCAGAGTGATAAGCTCAACAGTCTTTGGCGAGAACAGGTGGAGGTGAGGTAAGTAGGTAAGTTTATTTCTTATTTCTTTTTCTTACCCAACCTTCGAACGAATAGGGGGTATGTCTGCAGGGCGAGGGTTTTGTTCTGAGTGTCAGATGTGGAATTTCCAGGAGATTTCCACCCTCCCGGTAGCCACCTGCACCAGGTGTATTGAGATGCAGCTCCTCAGAGACCATGTTAAGGAACTGGAGCTGCAGCTCGATGGCCTTCGGCTTGTTAGGGAAAGTGAGGAGGTGACAGACAGGAGCTACAGGGAGGTAGTCACCCCAAGGCCACAGGAGACAGATAAATGGTGATTGTTAAGAGAGAGAAGGGAAAACGTCAGACAGTGGCTGTCCCCTTCAACAATAAGTACCCCATTTTGAGTACTGTTGTGGGGATGACCTACCTGGACGAAGCAACAGTAACCGTGCCTCTGGCAGTGACTCTGGCCCTGTGGCTCAGAAAGGTAGGGAACTGAAGACGGGGCAGTGGTAATAGGGGACTCTATAGTTACGGGGACAGATCAGCGATTCTGTGGACGCGATGGTAGTTTGCTTCCCAGGTGAAATGGTCCGCGATGTTTCTGGACGCGTCCACAATATCCTGAAAAGGGAGGGTCATCGTACATATTGGTACCGATGACATAGGGAGAGAACGGACTCTCCTGAAAACAGAATGCAGAGAGCTGGGAAGAAGTTGAGAAGCTAGACCTCAAGGGTAGTAATCTCGGATTGCTGCCTTGCCACGCGACAGTGAGGACAGGAATAGAATGAGCTGGCAGATAAATGTGCGGCTGAAGAATTGGAGCAGGGGGCAGAGATTCAAATTTCTGGATAATTGGGACCTCTTCTGGGGCAGGTGTGACCTGTACAAATGGGATGGATTGCATTTGAATCTGAGGGGGCCGATATCGCTTGCGGGCAGGTTGACTAGAACTTTTGGGAGTGGTTTAAATTAATATGGCAGGGGGATGGGAACCAGTATGAGCCAGCAGGTTTACAAGTAGATGATGGATATAACATGGGTGGCATTGCAAGTTAACAGACTCGAGGAAATTTGGGTAGGCTAAGTGAACAGGTAAAGCTATGGTAAATGAGATACAATGCAAAAAAAGTTTTGGTGTCCTGCTTCATGTTATTGGTCAGTTTCCCCTCATATTTCATCAGGGATCAGTATTGGGACCACTACTTTTCACATTGTTTGTCAATGATTCTGATAATGGAACCGAAGGCTTTGTGGTAAAGTTTGCGGATGATACAAAGATAGGTGGAGGGGTAGGTTGTGCTGAGGAAGCAATGTGATTGCAGAAGGACTTAGAATGGGCAAAAAAGTGGCAGATGGAATACAGTGTTGGGAAATGTATGATAATGCATTTTGCCAAAAGGTACAATAGTATAGACTATTGGGGAGAACATTCAAATATCAGAGGTGCAGAGGGACTTGGGAGTCCTTGTACAAGACTCCCAGAAGGTTAATTTACAGGTTGAGTCTATAGTAAAGAAAGCAAATGCAATGTCGGTATTCATTTCTACAGGAATAGAATATAAAAACAATGAGATAATGCTGAGGCTTTATAAGACACTAGCCAGTCCGCACTTCGAGTATTGTCAATAGTTTTGGGCCCTGTATCTTAGAAAGGATGCATCGCAAGTCCAGAAGCGGTTCATGAGGACGATTCCAGGAATGAAGGGGTTAACATATGAGGAGCGTTTGGCAGCTTTGGGCCTGTACTCACTGGAATTTAGAAGAATGCGGGGGTGGGGATCTCACTGAAGCCTACCAAATATTGAAAGGACTAGATAGTGTTAATGTGGAGAGGATGTTTCCTATGGTGGAGGCATCCAGAACTACAGGGCACAGTCTCAAAATTGAGGGGCGACCCTTTAGAAAAGTGGTAAGGAGGAATTCTTTTAGCTAGAGAGTAGTGAATCTGTGGAATGCTCTGCCACAGACTGTAGTGGAGGCCAAGACCGCGTGTATATTTAAAGCGGAAGTTGATCATTTCCTGATTGGTCAGGGCATCAAAGGTTATGGCGATAAGGCAGATGTACGGGGTTGAGTGTCCTATTTCTGCTCCTATGTCTTATGGTCTAATGGGAAGGGTGGGTTAGTAAGTTTGCAGATGGCACAAAGCTTGGTGGAGTTGTGGATAGTGCAGAAGGGTTGTTGTAGGTGACAGCGGAACAGGGTTAGGATGCAGAGCTGGGCTGAGAAGTGGCATGTGGAGTTCAATCTGGGGAAGGTGAAGTGACTCACTTTAGAAGGTTGATAGGGTGGTTTGTTGACCTTCATTAACTCAAGAGCCATAAAGAAATGTTGCAGCTCCATAAAACTCTGGCTAGACCACACTGGGAGTATTGTGTTCAGTTCTAGTTACCTCATTATAGGGAGGATATGGGAGCGTTAGAGAGGGTGCAGAGGAGATTTACCAGGATGCTGCCCGGATTAGTGAGTTTATCTCATGAGAATAGATTCAGTGTGCTGACATTTTTCTCTTTGAAGAGGAGGAGGCTGAGAGGTGATTTGTTAGCGGTATAGAAGATGTTGAGAGGCATAGACTGAGAGGACAGCCAAAGATTTTTTCCCAGGGCAGAAATGACTGATATGAGAGGGCATAATTGAAGGAAAGTATGGTGGGTAGGTGTCAGAGGTTAAATTTTTGCACACACAGATGTGGACCATGCTAGCAGGGGTGGTGGTAGAGTCAGACAGAGTTAGAGTGATCTTGGAGTAGGATAAAAGGTTGGCACAACATCGTAGGCTGAAGAGCCCTGTACTGTGCTATGTTCCACGTTCTAAAAGGTGAACCCACCAAACATTTTGTTCCTGAATGCAACATGAATCATAAAATTCTGCTCCTTCATACTATTAAGTATTTTTTCCCAGCGGGAGCTTCCTGCAGCAGCTGCATCTTTATCAAAGCCATCTGGTGCTTTTAGAAAGTAAATACAATCCCACAGTTTAAGTGATGGACTTGTTTGGAATGGTGCCCTTACTGTTACTGTAAAATCACACTCCCAGTCTGATACAGGATTGGTGCTGTAGAGGGCAGTGTTGTCCAAATCTTAGACAAAACACAACAGTTATTACAGGTTAGTTCTGGCATCTTGGCGAGATGATGTTGATACTAAGGCATCAACTTAGCTGAACAAAGTCAGAACAGTCTGAAAGCTATGGTATATGTTTTGTATTTGATCCTGATACATCCAGAAGTACCGGGACCTACCCTGATAATCTGCCAACTAACACACAACAGACCCCAGCTAACCGCGAAGGTACAGCTTGGTAAAATATATACAAGGGAGATAAAACAGCCTTGGAGATCTCCACAGGGTCCTCAGAAAACAGTCCAGCATTTTAAAGATTACCTTGACATAGGTAGGAAGAGTGATGAGGTTCTGCAAAGTATGTTCAGGGAGTTAGGTGCTAAGTTAAAGGGCAGGACATCCAGGGTTGTGATCTCAGGTTTGCTTCCTGTGGCACATGCGAGTGAGGCTAGAACTAGGAAGATCATACAGTTTAATAGATGGCTAAGGAGATGGTGTAGGAGGGAGGGTATAAGATTTTTGGATCATTGGGCTCTCTTCTAGGGAAGGTAGGACCTGTACAGAAGGGATGATTTATGCCTGCATTGGAAAGGGACTAATATCCTAGCAGGAAGGTTTGCTAATGCTACACGGGGTGGGGGGGGGGGTGTTAAACCAGAGTTGCAGGGGATGGGAACCAGAGTACCATAACAGATAGTGGTGAGATTGTGGAGACAGATGGAGACTGGGGATGGGAACCAGAGTACCATAACAGATAGTGGTGAGATTGTGGAGACAGATGTTGTTGAGACTGGGGATGGGAACCAGAGTACCATAACAGATAGTGGTGAGATTGTGGAGACAGATGGAGACTGGGGATGGGAACCAGAGTACCATAACAGATAGTGGTGAGATTGTGGAGACAGATGTTGTTGAGAGGGGATGGGAACCAGCGTACCATAACAGATAGTGGTGAGATTGTGGAGACAGATGGAGACTGGGGATGGGAACCAGAGTACCATAACAGATAGTGGTGAGATTGTGGAGACAGATGTTGTTGAGACTGGGGATGGGAACCAGAGTACCATAACAGATAGTGGTGAGATTGTGGAGACAGATGTTGTTGAGACTTCAGACAAAGTCAGGAATCAAAAGGTTGAGCATGGCATGACTATATTTCAATGTAAGAAGTCTCATAGGAAAGGCAAATGAACTTAGGAATTGGATCAACACCTCGAATTATGGTATTGTAGCTACGAGTGAGAATTGGTTGCAAGAGGGGCAGGACTGACAGCTCAGCATTCCGGGGTTCATTTGTTTTAGATGGGGCAGAGCGGGAGGGAGTAAAGGAAATACTAGTCTGCGAAAATATCACAGCAGTGCTCAGTCACAACAGACTGGAGAACTTGGGTGGAAATGAGTAATAAGAAAGGTATGTTCACGTTAATGGGGCCATATTACAGACCACCCAACAGTCCAAGGGATTTAGAGAAACAAGTTTGTCGCGAGATTGCAGACTGTTGCAATAAACATCAGGTTGTTACAGTAGGTGATCTCAACTTTCCACGCATTGACTGGGACTCCCGTACTGTGAAAGGACTAGATGGGATGGAGTTTGTCAAATATGTTCAGGAAAGTTTCCTTCATCAGTACGTAGAAGTCTCAATGAGAGAGTGTGCGATACTGGAACTACGATTAGGGAACGAGACAGGGAAAGAAATCAGAAGTTTGTGTAGGGGAACACTTTGCGTCTATTGATCACAGTACCATCAGTTTCAAAGTAAGTATACAAAAGATAGGTCTGGTGTAAGGGTTGGGATTCCAAATTGGAGACGGTATTAGAAAGGATGTAGCAAGTTGGACTGACTGGGACCAGCTGTTTTCTGGCAAAGGTGTACTTGGAAAGCAAGAGGCCTTCAAAAGTGAAATTTTGGGAGTACAAAGCTCGTATGTGCCTGTCAGAATAAAAAATGAAGACACCAGCTCAAGAAAACCTTGGTTTTCAAGAGATAGTGAGGCTCTAGTTAAGAAAAAAGAGGTGCATAGCAGGTAAGAACAAATGAGGTGCTTATGGAGTATAAGAAATGCAAGAGAACATTAAGAAAGAAATCAGAAGGGCTAAAAGACGGCAGGAAGTTGTTCTAGCAGACAGATACGTTAAGAGTAAAAGGATTGCAAGGGACAAAATTGGTCCTCTGGAAGATAAGAATGGTGATCCATAGATGGAGTCAAAAGAGATGGGGGGAGATCTTAAATTTTTTTTGTATCTGTATTTATTTAGGAGATGAACACAGAGTCTGAGAGAACTGCAGCAAAGCAGCATAACTTCATGGGTCCTATACAGATTACGGAAGAAGATATTTGCTGTCTTAAGGCAAATTTGGGTGGATAAATCCCCTGGGCTTGAGAAGGTGTTCCCTTGGACCCTGTGGGAGGTGTGCAGAAATTGCTGGGGCCCTAGCAAAGATATTTAAATCATCCTTCGTGACAGGAGAGGTACCAGAGGATTGGAGGATAGCCACAGTTGTTCTGCTCTTTAAGAAAGGCTCTAAACCTGGTGAGCCTGACATCGGTAGTGGGAAAATTATTGAAAGGTATTCTAAGGCAGTGGTCCCCAACCACCAGGCCGCGGACCGGTACCGGGCCGCAAAGTATGTGCTACCAGGCCACGAGAAAAACGATATGATTTGGCGATATGAAACGATATGAGTCAGCTGCACCTTTCCTCATTCCCTGTCACGCACTGTTGAACTTGAACACCGCCCCCCCCGCCCCCATCGGTCGGTCCGCAAGAATATCGTCAATATTAAACTGGTCCGTGGTGCAAAAAAGGTTGGGGACCCCTGTTCTAAGGGACCAGATATATGAGTATTTGGATAGATACGGATTGCTTAAGAATACTCTGCATGTGTGTGGTAGGTCATGTCTAACCTATCTTATAGAGCTTTTCGTGGAAGTAACCTGGAAAGCTGATGAAGGCAAGGTCTTCAGCAAGGCATTTGACAAGGTCCCACAGGGGAGGCTGGTCAAGAAGGTTCAGTCACTCAGCATTCAAGATGAGGTAGTAAATTGGATTAGATATTGGCTTTGTAGGAGAAGCTACAAAGTAGTAATACAACGTTACTTCCCTGACTGGAGGCCTGTGACTAGAGAGTCTCAGGGATCGGTGCTGCATCTGGTGTTGTTTGTCATCTACATCAATGATCTGGATGATAATGTGGTCAACTGGATCAGCAAATCTGCAGATGACACCAAGTCTGAGGGTGTGGTGGACAGTGAGGAAAGCTATCATGGCTTGCAGGGGGATCTGGATCAGCTGGAAAAATGGCAGATGGAATTTAATGCAGTCAAGTGTGAGGTGTTACACTTTGGGTAGGTGACTACAGGAGAGTCTCAGGGTAGGTCTTACACTGAGGAGTGAGCTAGAGCAAAGGGATCTGTAAATACAGGTCCATAATCCATTGAAAGTGGCGTCACAGGTAGATAGGGTCATAAAGAAAGCTTTTGCCACATGGGCCTTCATAAATCAAAGTACTGAATACAGGAGATGGGATATTATGCTGAAGCTGGTGAGGACTAATCTGGAGTATTGTGTGCAGTTTTGGTCACCTCCCACAGAAAAATAGAAATAAGATTGAAAGAGTACAGTGAAAATTTACAAGGATGTTGCCAGGTCTGGTGGACTTGAGTTACAAGGAAGATTGAATAGATTAGGACTTTATTCTTGAGAACATAGAATATGGAGAGGATATAGAGGTATACAAAATAATGAGGGTATAGATAGGGTAGATGCAAACAGGCTTTTCCACTGGGATTGTGTGGGACCACAACTAGAGGTCATGGGTTAAGGGTGAAAGGTGAAAACTTTAAGGGGAATGAGGGGAAACTTCTTCACTTAGAGGGTCATGAGAATATGGAACAAGCACATCACAAGTGGTGCATGTGATTTGAATTTCAATGTTTGTGAAGTTTAGATAGGTATCTGTATGGTAAGGGTATGGAGGACTATGGTCCCAGGGCAGGTCAATGGAGTAGGCAGTTTAAATGCTTTGGCATGGACTAGATGAGTCGAGGGGCCTGTTTCTGTGCTGTACTTTTCGATGACTTTAATAAGATATTACAGTTACAGAGGAAGTGCAGTACAGGCAGACATCAAGGCAAAAGGTCATTATGAGGTCAAGAATCCATTTTATCATATTAGGAAATGCTTTCAGGCTTCTGTATTTTCTGCCCAGTGGGTGGGGGGAGAAGAGAGAATGTCTGGGGTGGGTGCATCACTGATTATGTTGGCTGCTTTGCCAAGGTGGTGAGAAGTGTAGACAGAGGCGACAATGAGCTGTGTCCACACCTCTCTGCAGCATCTTGTAGACTCAAGCAGAGCAGATGGCGTACCAAATAGCAGTGCATCTGGTTAAGGTGTGCCTTCCGGCTCAGCTCAGTGCAACTGCCAGTCGACAGGTACAAGTCCCAAGCTCTGTGCTTGAACTCCTCCCTTTGGGAATAGCAACGACAAGCCACTGTTCTTCCCCAGCAATGTTCCCTTTCACAGGAACAGTTCCAACTATTATCCCAATGAAAGAAATTTGCTGTCACAAAGCATAGCTCACCCTCCCAATCAGAACCTGCCCTGGTGAGAACTCAGAGTTCCAATCGATTTGCTGCCAGTGATGAGACTGCTCTCCCAGCTCCGGAACGGAAGCTGAGAGGTAAATGTACGCATGAATGCTGTATTTACATATGACAGCATGCTCAGATTGAATTAGAAAGGTTCCATCTGGTGAAGACAACTTTTGTCAGTCCCTTGTATAGCTTTCCAGATACTGCTTAATTGGGTTTGCATTGGAGATTTGTTAGTCTACATATCCAATGTAATTCAAAGCTTTGCATTAACGTGAAGAGTTTTCCTTCCTGTAACCACCTCACCCTTCCCTTTTCTTGTTCTCAACCGGAAGCCTGGGGCAAGAGCTCTTCGAAAACAAAACTTTCACCATCAAATTACTTGTCTGGTGTAGTTTCACCACAATTAAAAGATGTTCCGTATATTTTGCCCAGTGCCAGCTCATAGATGTTAATAACACAACAAACTACCCTTTATACTACTTGGCTGACAGAGTTTAGGGCACTGGCTAAATTCTGAATAGCTGTCAAAGGTTATCATTAAATTAAATTATTATGTTCCCTTAGAACTGGGGGAGCTGGGGGAGGGGGGCTTTGGGGTTCTAACGTTTAACTGTCATTCATTCTTTGGGGGCACTCCTCTGTTTTCATGGATGTTTGCGAAGAAAAAGAATTTCAGGATGTATATTGTATACATTTCTCTGATGTTAAATGTATCTATTGAAACCTTACCTCAGCTCCCCCACGGTAGCACAAGGATTGAAGATAATTTCAGCTCCATTAATGCTGTACATTAACCAATTCAAAGGGTGGTGTCGACCGTAGCAGATATTTACAGCAATCCGTCCAAATTGAGTCTGAAACACTGTGTGCCCAGTGTTTCCTTCCATGTAATATGTAGACTGTAAACGGAGAAATAAAACTGTCACAGGTCATGCATACAAATTACAAATGAACTAGTTCCTGGCCACTTCTACACCGTCACTGGGAGAAATCCTTCAACATGCTCAGCACAAGACCCAACACCACGTTACCAAAGAGGGCCTGAGATGGCAATCCTATCAATCTTGTTAACCAATCCATTTTGGGTCAGCAGGACTGAGTGGAAACCTGGCCCAACAGGTTCTTGTTACAACTGGGTATTATCAGGACGCAGAGCTGGGCTGAGAATTGGCAGATGGGAGTTCAACCCAGAAAAGTGTGAAGTGATTCATTTTGAAGGTCAGAATTGTTAGCAGAGTGGAGGAACAGAGGTATCTTGGGGTCCACGATTATAGATCCTCAAATTTGCCATGCAAGTTGATAGGGTTGTTAACAAGGCATATGGTGTGTTGGCCTTCATTAGTTGGGCAATTGAGTTCAAGAACCACCAGGTAGTGTTACAGCTCTATAAAACCCCAGTTAGACCACACTTAGAATGTTGTGTTCAGCTCTGGTGAGGAGATTTACCAGGATACCGCCTGGACTAGAGGGCATGTCTAAGGAAGAAAGGTTGAGTAAGCTCTTTGGACCAAAGAAGGAAGAGAGGTAATTTGATAGAGGTGTACAAGATGATAAGACTAATAAATTGAGTGGAGAGCCAGAGACTTTTTCCCAGGGCTACCATGAGGGGCATAATCTTAGGATGATTGGAGGGAAGTATAGGGAGGATGTTAGAGGTAGGGCTTTTCCTCCGAGAGTGGTGGGTAAAATGTTTGGCCACTGGGAAGCCCTGCTTGTGGCAGATGGCGCGGAGGTGTTTGACGAAGCGGTCTCACCAATGTAGAGCAGGCTGCATTGGGAGCATCAGACACAATAGACAACACCAGCAAGTTTGCAGGCGAAGTGTTGCCTCACCTGGAAGGACTGTTTGGGGCCCTGAATGGAGGGGAAGGAGGTGAATGGACAGGTGTAGTACTTTAGCCACTTGCACAGGTGAGAGATCAGCAGGGAAAGACAAATGGAGAAGGTAATCGCAGAAGGAGAAATCCCTGCGGAAAGCGGAGGGGGGTGGGGAGATGAGTATGGATCAGCCGTGATGGGCAAATGACCTAATTCTGCTCCGATGTCTTATGGTAAAGATATATTTAGTAGCAGGGTCCCTTTGGAGATGGTGAAAATTGCAGAGAATAATGTGATGGACGTGGAGGCTAATGGGGGACTCTTATCACTATTATAATGGCGGGAAGATGGGGTTAGCGTAGATGTATGGGAAATGGACAAGATACAGGTGAGGGCAGCATTAATAGTGGAGGGTGGGAAACCTTGTACTTTAAAGCAGGAGGACATCACTGATGTCCTGGAAAGGAAAACCGCAGATGTGGCAGGGGTGAAGAAACTGAGAAAAGGGAAATTACCATTTTTACAGGAGACAGGGTGGGAGGAGTATAGTGAAGATAATGCTGGAATCAATAGGTTTATAAAAGATGTTGGTTGACAGTTTGTCTCCAGGGATGGAGACTGAGAGATCTAGAAAGCCAATGGAGGTGTCAGAAATGGCCTGAGTGAATTCAGGGCAGGATGGAGGTTACAGGCTCAGCTTGGGTGCACGGGTGTCTGAGGTCCCTTCCAGACACTGGCATTTGGCAAACAACAACACATTGACAATCAGAGAGGCCATCCAATGACAGCCACAGCCACGCACATAACCACTTGATTGTTGTAACACCCCATCTGGAACACTCATGTCCTACAGGGGTGGGAACCTGTCATTCTTACTCAGACTTCCGAGCCACCAAGGTGGCCAACTTGCACCACTCCTGTCGTTCAGGGGTAATTAGCAATGGACAATAAATGCATGGTCACTGCCATCGACAAATTTAAATCTCACTCGTCTCTCCTGCTCTTGAGGGCTTAGTACACTCGTCTCTCCTGCTCTTGAGGGCTTTCCACAGTGTCCTGGTACACTCGTCTCTCCTGCTCTTGAGGGCTTTCCAGTGTTCTAGTACACTCATCTCTCCTGCTCTTGAGGGCTTCCCAGTGTTCTAGTACACTCGTCTCTCCTGCTCTTGAGGGCTATCCACAGTGTTCTAGTACACTCGTCTCTCCTGCTCTTGAGGGCTTTCCACAGTGTTCTAGTACACTCGTCTCTCCTGCTCTTGAGGGCTTTCCAAAGTGTACTAGTACACTCGTCTCTCCTGCTCTTGAGGGCTTTCCAAAGTGTTCTAGTACACTC
The DNA here is from genome assembly GCF_963921235.1 of Mobula hypostoma. NCBI lineage: Eukaryota > Metazoa > Chordata > Chondrichthyes > Myliobatiformes > Myliobatidae > Mobula > Mobula hypostoma. The sequence continues at coordinate 56,747,246 of NC_086119.1, read as the reverse complement.
GTCTCTCCTGCTCTTGAGGGCTTTCCACAGTGTTCTAGTACACTCGTCTCTCCTGCTCTTGAGGGCTTTCCACAGTGTTCTAGTACATTCGTCTCTCCTGCTCTTGAGGGCTTTCCACAGTGTTCTAGTACACTCGTCTCTCCTGCTCTTGAGGGCTTTCCACAGTGTTCTAGTACACTCGTCTCTCCTGCTCTTGAGGGCTTTCCACAGTGTTCTAGTACACTCGTCTCTCCTGCTCTTGAGGGCTTTCCACAGTGTTCTAGTACACTCGTCTCTCCTGCTCTTGAGGGCTTTCCAAAGTGTTCTAGTACACTCGTCTCTCCTGCTCTTGAGGGCTTTCCACAGTGTTCTAGTACACTCGTCTCTCCTGCTCTTGAGGGCTTTCACAGTGTTCTAGTACACTCGTCTCTCCTGCTCTTGAGGGCTTTCCACAGTGTTCTAGTACACTCGTCTCTCCTGCTCTTGAGGGCTTTCCACAGTGTTCTAGTACACTCGTCTCTCCTGCTCTTGAGGGCTTTCCACAGTGTTCTAGTACACTCGTCTCTCCTGCTCTTGAGGGCTTTCCAAAGTGTTCTAGTACACTCGTCTCTCCTGCTCTTGAGGGCTTTCCAAAGTGTTCTAGTACACTCGTCTCTCCTGCTCTTGAGGGCTTTCCACAGTGTTCTAGTACACTCGTCTCTCCTGCTCTTGAGGGCTTTCCACAGTGTTCTAGTACACTCGTCTCTCCTGCTCTTGAGGGCTTTCCAAAGTGTTCTAGTACACTCGTCTCTCCTGCTCTTGAGGGCTTTCCACAGTGTTCTAGTACACTCGTCTCTCCTGCTCTTGAGGGCTTTCCACAGTGTTCTAGTACACTCGTCTCTCCTGCTCTTGAGGGCTTTCCACAGTGTTCTAGTACACTCGTCTCTCCTGCTCTTGAGGGCTTTCCAGTGTTCTAGTACACTCGTCTCTCCTGCTCCCTGTCTACAGTATAGTGATTTTCTAGTACACTTGTCTCTCCTGCTCGAGGGATTTGTACAGTGTTCTAGGAGTACACTCGTCTCTCCTGCTCTGTCTACAGTGTAGTAATTTTCTGTTACTGCACAGCAGACATTTGCTACCAAATAAATCCTGTGTACTGGCAGAACTGATCTTGCCTTATATGGCATGAGGTCTGGTGCACTGAAACCAGATGTGCCCATAACAGCACACATCGCTTGCTGTTATCGAAACGGATACACAGCAGGGCAGCAAGGAAACCCCAGGGCAATGCAGTGGAAGCTGACGTGCTGTACAATGGGGAGACACCTGCCTGATACCTGAGGGAGCACTGCAAGGTAGAGTCCAGACTTATGTTGCAGGAATGGCCATTACACCCAGCCCTGACAGGTCAAGGTTAGGGTACACCATAGACTACTGGAGCACGGCTACACTCCCACATCTCACAGTAATGGCAGCTCCTTCTCAGCACATCGAGTCATTCTTCACCCCAGGGAAGGGCGATGGGGATTGCAAGGACAGGAACTCTTCCAAAGGGGAGGTGCAACGAGACCTGGGTGTCATTATACACCAGTCATTGAAAGTGGGCATGCAGGTACAGTAGGCAGTGAAAAAGGCGAATGGTATGCTGGCATTTATAGCAAGAGGATTTGAGTACAGGAGCAGGGAGATACTACTGCAGTTGTACAAGGCCTTGGTGAGACCACACCTGGAGTATTGTGTGCAGTTTTGGTCCCCTAATCTGAGGAAAGACATCCTTGCCATAGAGGGAGTACAAAGAAGGTTCACCAGATTGATTCCTGGGATGGCATGACTTTCATATGATTTAAGACTGGATCGACTAGGCTTATACTCATTGGAATTTAGAAGATGGAGGGGGGATCTTATTGAAACGTACAAAATTCTAAAGGGATTGGACAGGCTAGATGCAGGAAGATTGTTCCTGATGTTGGGGAAGTCCAGAACAAGGGGTCACAGTTTGAGGATAAAGAGGAAGCCTTTTAGGACCGAGATTAGGAAAAACTTCTTCACACAGAGAGTAGTGAATCTGTGGAATTCTCTGCCACAGGAAACAGTTGAGGCCAGTTCATTGGCTATACTTAAGAGGGAGTTAGATATGGCCCTTATGGCTAAAGGGATCAGGGGGTATGGAGAGAAGGCTGGTACAGGGTTCTGAGTTAGATGATCAGACATGATCATACTGAGTGGTGGTGCAGGCTCGAAGGGCCAAATGGCCTACTTCTGCACCTATTTTCTATGCTTCTGTGTGCAACATTTCACTGGGCTGAGGCTGGAGCCTCAAGATATGCCAAAAAAATTAAGAGGTAGTTACAAAATGGAAAACATGTTCTAACATCTTTAAAACGGCTACCAACACATTGAAAATTAATTTAAAGCATTAAAATAACCTGGCCCCTCTAGGGGTTGATCTCTCTCCTCACTGCGCAGGGAAGGGTCCACGGTGAACTGGGTTTAGCCCAGCACAGACTTGGCGTGGGTCGATGAGCGGCGAGGGGCAGTTTCCAGGACTCTGCGGGGAAGCACCAGTCAACACAGGGTCACTGATGTCAGCACTGGAAACTGCCACAACTGTGGGGATGTCCAGTAGCACAACGATGGAAGGCTTGGAGAGGATGGTGATGAACATATGAATTGGATCTGCTCCAATTTGCCTACTGACACAACAGGTCCTCAGCAGATGCCATCTCATTGCCTCTTCACTCAACCCTGGAATAACTGGACAGCAAAGATGCTGACATCAGGATGCTCTTTATCGACTAAGCTCAGAATTCAATGCTATCATCCTTCAAAACTAATCAATAAACTTCAGAATCTTCACCTCAATAACTCCTTGTGCAATTTGATCCTCGATTTCCTCACCTGCAGACCCCAGTCTGTTTGAATTGGCAACAGATCTCCTCCACAATCTCCATCAGCACAGCTGCACCACAAGGCTGTGAGCATAGCCTCCTTCTCTACCCTCTTTACACTTACGACTGTGTGGCTAAGTACCGGGCCAATCTCATATTCCAGTTTTCTGATGACACCACTGTCATAGACCAAATCAAATGTGGTGATGAATCGGCCTATAGGAGGGAGATTGAAAATCTGCTGAGAGGTGCCATAACAACAACCTCTCACTCAATGTCAGCAAGGCCAAGGAGCTGATTATTAACTTCAGGAGGAAGAAACCAAAAGTCCATAAGCCAGTCCTCATCAGAGGATCAAAGGTGGATAGGGTCAGCAACTTTAAATTACTTGGTGTTATTATTTTTGGAGGACCTGTCCTGTCCTTTACCTTACTTTATTAACGCCAAAAAACTGACAGTAGAACGTACAATCATCACAGTGATATTTGATTCTGCGCTTCCCACTCCCTGGAGTACAAATCGATAGTAAATAGTAAAAATTTAAATTATAAATCATAAACAGAAAAATGAAAAGGGAAAATAAGATAGTGCAAAAAACCGAGAGGCAGGTCCGGATTATTTGGAGGGTATGGCCCAGATCCGGGTCAGGATCCATTCAGCAGTCTTATCACAGTTGGAAAGAAACTGTTCCCAAATCTGGCCGTACGAGTCTTCAAGCTCCTGAGCCTTCCCCCGGAGGGAAGAGGGACGAAAAGTGTGTTGGCTGGGTGGGTCGTGTCCTTGATTATCCTGGCAGCACTGCTCCGACAGCGTGCGGTGTAAAGTGAGTCCAAGGACAGAAGATTGGTTTGTGTGATGTGCTGGGCTGTGTTCATGATCTTCTGCAGCTTCTTCCGGTCTTGGACAGGACAACTTCCATACCAGGTTGTGATGTACCCTAGAAGAATGCTTTCTACGGTGTATCTATACAAATTAGTGAGGGTTTTAGGGGACAGGCCAAATTTCTTTAGTTTTCTCAGGAAGTAAAGGCGCTGGTGGGCCTTCTTGGCAGTGGACTCTGCTTGGATGGACCAAGTCAGGTCATTTGTGATATTGACCCCGAGGAACTTAAAGCTTTTGACCTGTTCCACTTGCGCACCACCGATGTAAATTGGGTCGTGCGGTCCGCTACTCCTTCTGAAGTCAACAACCAATTCCTTCGTCTTGCTAACGTTGGGGGATAGGTTGTTGTCTTCGCACCATGCCACCACATTCTTAATTTCCTCTCTGTACTCAAACTCACCATTACCCGAGATACGGCCTACAATTGTGGTGTCATCAGCAAACTTATATATTGACTTTAACGGAAACTTGGCTACACAATCATGGATGTACAGTGAGTACAGCAGGGGGCTGAGTACACAGCCTTGTGGGGCACCGGTGCTCAGAGTGATTGTAGAGGAGAACTTGTCCCCTTTTTTTACAGCCTGGGTCCTGTCTGTGAGGAAGTTGAAGATCCAGCTGCAGATCTGAGTGCTAAGGCCCAGGTTCCGGAGCTTAGGAATCAGTTTATGTTCTGAGCCCAGCAATTACAAAGACAGCACGGCAACGCCCCTGCTTCCTCATGAGTTTGTGAAGATTTGGCCTGACATCAGGTTCGGGAACAGTTACTACCCCTCCACCATCAGGTTCTTGAACCAAAGGGGATAACTTCACTCGTCCATCATTGAAATGTTTCCACAACCTATGGACTCGCTTTCAAGGAATCTTCATCTCATGTTCTTGATATTTACTGCTTATTTATTTATTTTTGTTTTTGTATTTGCAGAGTTCATTGTCTTTTTCACACTGGTTGGACACCTAAGTGAATGTGGTCTTCCATTCTGTGATGGTTATTATTCTATTATGGATTTATTGAGTGTGCCCGCAAGGAAATGGACCGCAGGGTTGTATATGGACTTTAATAATACATATTACTGATAATATTTTTGATACGTGGGCAGGTCTGAGAGTTGGTAACGAACATCTGCTCTGATCCAGTGAACCTACACAACATCCTTCACAAATACAGGGACCAAAACTGCACATAGCCTCTGCAACACACACAAACTCAGCAGGCCAGGCAGCAGAGAGTACAGTCCACGTTTCGGCCCGAGACCCTTCAGCAGGACTGAAGGGTTTCTCTTGTTTGTGACACAGACTTTGCACAAGATCTCACCGTATTCCCTTCCTCCTGAAGCCAAACCCAAGTAAAGGTCAATGCACCACCCTGTCTGACCTGCTGGCCATCTCCAGTGCTTCCCTGCTTTCTTTCCAGATTTCTGGCACCTACGGTATTCTGCTTTTTAATAACCAGCGGGCTAGTTTTACAGTGGTTATAGGAACATTCATCACAGACAGTAAAGTAAGTTACTGGAGACAATAGCAGCTTTCATTTATACTCACTGGAGATAGCCAACAAGGATCAAAAGCAGAAAACTATGAATGCAGTACATCAGAATACTGGAAACACACAGCAGGTGCTGTGTACAAGATTTGCCAATGATTTCAATCTTAATGTTGGGGCATGAGAAAGAAATTTGCAGATACACAAAGTCTGGCCATGTGGCTGGTTTAACAAGGGAGGAGGTACGGGCAAGTTACAGACAGTCTGGTCAGTTGGATTGTGCAAAGTGGCATGTTGTGAATTGAATCCACAAAGTGTAAAATTATACTTTTGGGGTGATACAGCATAGTGAAGGGTGTATATGGCAGGACGCTGTGGGGTGTAAATACACACAGGCTTTAGCATGCATGTCCACAGATTATTACAGTCAGCAGTGCAAGGCGAAGTAAAAAGGTTGATTAAAAACAAATACAGGTACGCTCCTTTATTAGTCAAGGGAAGGAAGGCAACGGCAAGGAGGCAATGCTTGAATTGTACAAAACATTACTCAGATCAGAGCTTGAACACTGCGTAGCTCTGCTCAGAGATGACGTGATTGCTGGAGAGAGGGTGAATGCTAGCTATAACAAAGGTTAGATAGGCCGGGATTGTTTCCTTTGGAATAGATTGAGGGATTTTAAATCATGATGTGGCTAGAACAACAATATCCCTTGACTCGGCGGTCAAAGACTTAATCAGTAAAGAATTTGAGAAGACGAGAAAAACAAGTTATAGAGATCCAGAAGTTACTTTCTGACAAAGATGGTTGGGGTAGAATCCTTGATAACACATACAGTAATGTTTCATATTATGAGAAATCTTCATAGTGAAGCTTGCTCTGGAGCTTCTAATCATAAATTATTTTGTCTCCTGAATAAATATTTGTGTGCTGATTTAACTGTGTTGACAGTTGTGTACTTCATAGTCATAGTCATACTTTACTGATCCTGGGGGAAATTGGTTTTCGTTACAGTTGCACCATAAATGATTAAATAGTAATAAATCCATAAATAGTTAAATAGTAATATGTAATTTATGCCAGGAAATAAGTCCAGGACCAGCCTATTGGCTCAGGGTGTCTGACCCTCCAAGGGAGGAGTTGTAAAGTTTGATGGCCACAGGCAGGAATGACTTCCTATGACACTCTGTGCTGCATCTCGGAGGAATGAGTCTCTGGCTGAATGTACTTCTGTGCCCACCCAGTACATTATGTAGTGGATGGGAGACATTGTCCAAGATGGTGTGCAACTTGGACAGTATCCTCTTTTCAGACACCACCGTCAGGGAGTCCAGTTCCATCCCCACAACATCATTGGCCTTACGAATGAGTTTGTTGATTTTGTTGGTGTCTGCAACCCTCAGCCTGCTGCCCCAGCACACAACAGCAAACATGATAGCACTGGCCACCACAGACTCGTAGAACATCCTCAGCATTGTCCGGCAGATGTTAAAGGATCTCAGTCTCCTCAGGAAATACAGACGGCTCTGACCCTTCTTGTAGACAGCCTCAGTGTTCTTTGACCAGTCCAGTTTATTGTCAATTGGTTCAATTGTATGTGGTTCTTGTGTATTAATACAGAATGAAATTTTGTAATAACAATGTGGATTCCAAGAACACTTCTGTAACACAGGGTTTGTCAGTAAGGGGGTGCTCTGGAAGATGGATTCAGGCTGGGTAAAACTTTCTCAGCAGTTAACATGTGACAGGGTAATGTAACTTTGCTTTGGTTGTACAAATGAAATGGCACACTTGGGAAAACCATACAGGATGTTTAGCAAACAATGAGCTCACAACATGCTTGTTCCTCTCCCGCCCCAACCAACAATGTTCTTTGCTGGTGGAGTGATATTTACCAGTTGTGATAGTTTTTCAGACAGATCAAAAGGTATACTAAAGAGAAAAAAAATGTCAAAATCATTTTCTTCAGGCAGCTTGGTGAAAACAAGTCTACAATACTGGAGTGGTTACTCCGTGCAGAAGTAGCAATGCCCTTCAGACTCACCCAGAGAGCTCATACTGCAACGATTACACAGTTTAATGGAGTTACAAACTTCTCATCGTAAATCAAAGCACTCCCAGTCATTTTAAATGATAGCCCAGAAAATATAAATTAACTGGTTTAATGTCTTCAAATTTCAAAAACAAACATAAAATCAGGGTGATTTTTCAGGATATAGCGATTGCACGAGAGTTCTAGCCGCAACCATAGGACAGCTTGCATCTGCTGTTTGAAAACAAATCGAATCCATGAAGTTATTAGCTTTCTTTGGAGAGAAACTGGAAGCAAAAATCTTCATCCTTAAATTAAGACTGATCTTGTAATATTTACTCAGCAATCTAGTTTCATAAAATATACATGTGAACCCTTTTGAAAACAAAGCTTATAATTTTGGTTATCATTGGCAGATTGCTTTACACAGTACTGGTCTGCAGCTGTGGTCTGCAGAATGATAGCATGCCACATACTTTCCAGAAAATAATGGTGAGTGAGCCAGGGTGTGGTGAGAGCTCTGTGTGAATTGTAATAAAGTATTGCGCAGCAATCGGTCACTGCCCTACAGGAGGGAGAAGACAGGATCAAGGGAGAACTGGCCAAATGTCCTGAGATTTTCCCAGAGCAGCTGCGAACTTTTGGCGGAGTTGTGGGCACAACCACAGTCTCACAGCTCCAGTGACCCCTGACCTCTGCTGCTGTCTGAGTGGAGTTTGCACGTTCTGTGTGGTTGTGAGAGTATTCCCTGGGTACTCCATATTCTTCCTACATCCCAATGACATGTGGATTTGCCACTGTGCCCCTGGTCTGGTGCTCAGCCCCAGAACCTGGCTGGGGTGAGCAGCAGGTGACGAGAATGTGGGGGGACTGCCTTTAGGACAGTGGAGATGTGTGGCTGATGGTTGGTGTACGTTCAGAGGGCTGAAAAGCCTGTTTCCACACTCTACCACTCTGTGACGTCATTAGCAACTGATTCTACCGTTCAATGGCGTGCACTTAACCATCAGAATAAACAACACTGCAATAACTACAAGTTTACGAGCTCAAACAGCATTGGGAGCCGGCAGTCCTCCCCTCATCCACTGCTACACAAGAAGGTGGTGGCGTGTAAAGCATATTCCCTGAGGATCTTCAGTCCATTTCATTCCTGCAGCTACAGGAAGACACTTGGAATATTGCATTCAGTTCTGTTCACCTCATTGTGAGAAGGATGTGGAAGCTTTAGCGAGGGTGACGAGGAGATTTATCAGGATGCTGCCAGAACTAGAGGGCGTGTCTTATGTAAACAGGTTGGGAAGATGTTGGAGCTGATTATTAAGGATGATTAAGGGGAAAATTTCCTCAGACTAACTGGCCAACAGTTTCCTTTCCGCTGCCCCTCTCCCTTCTTGGAGTGACATTTGCAATTTTCCAGTCCTCCAGAACCATTCCAGAATGCAGTGATTCTTAAAAAATCATTACTAATGCCTTCATCTCTTCTTTTGGAACCCCGGGGTCTACACCATCTGGTCCAGGTGACTTACCTACCTTCAGACCTTTCAGCTTCCCAAGAACCTTCTCCCTAGTAATGATAACTTCACACACTTCCTGCCCCCTGACACCTGGAATTCCACCATACTGCAAGTGTCATTTTTATTAGGGACTTTTTTTTTAAAGACTCTCAGACAGGCACATGAATGAAAGACAAATGAAGGTCTATATAAGAAGAAAAGATTAGATTGACCCTGGAGTAGGTTATAAGGACAGCACAACATCATGGACCACAATACCTGTACTGTTCCATGTTCTATGTAGAGAGAACTGGACTAGCACATCCCCAGCACTGCTGGTTCCTCGACCCAGCCGGGTATTACATGCACAAGACAGATGCTGCCTGGATTATTTGAACGCAGAGAGCAGGCATTTTTAACATTCTATCTGTCCATAACCCCTATTGGAATATCAGGAAGAATCTTGGCACACTTCACTCCTCTACCCCTCCCGACAGAAAGCCAGAGACCAACCAGCCAGGGCCTGCTGGCCAGTGGGCTGGTGACACACCTGTATTAGTAACAAAGCTTCAACCAGCCCGAGAGACGAGAGTGGAAGGGCAAGGCCACGGGATATAGTTGGTCACACAGAAAAAGAGCTGAGATGTTCTGCTCTCCCTGATGGTCCCAGAGCAATGGGGGGCTTTGATCAAAGAGAAGTGTTCGGTTAAACCCTTCTACGACCAGCTGAGAGGGTACATGTTATACTGTGGTGCACAGAAATGCTGTCGTTGTTCAGCCTGGACCAGATGGAGTGAAGGTGGAGGCCAGTTATCATTTTCACGGCAAGAATCAGAGTACTGCTCAAGGTTTATGAACAAATTGTGATTCGGCAGGAAACATGAGAAGTAATTGCTGATGGAGATGAATACATTGTGAATGGGAGCACAGCTTACGTCGAATTATGATATCAGACAAGGGGAAAACTATGAAAGAACATTAAATTATTAGAGCACATTTGATGTGGGGAGTCTGAAATAGTTCGGCATAATGAAAAATAAATTATATTTACTGTAAATTATATTATGTACAGACTATTTCTCCCTCATCTTTGGAATCAAACACTGTTATCATATTACCCTTTTCTGCCTCACTTAACGTCTACTGCACATATCTGGGTTGATCCTTAATGGCTCATAGGAAAGATGTGCGTCACATAAATAAAACAAATTCGACAGCCACCCAATCCTCAGTGTTAATAAAATGTAACAACAGGGATCTTAAAACTATTGCCAGTTCCTGTTGTATATTATGGCCTCACTGCCTTTAATGGCAGTTCTAGATACCATCCGTGATAAGTGCTTTCTATGGGAATCAATGTGCAGTTTCCATTTTACTGTAATTTGTCTGCTGATAGTGCAAAGTCACAGATGTCAACACAATGTGAGTTCCCAAATTCCTCCAGAAGTTTGTTTATTAATCAAACTCATGGGCCGATACGAGTAGGCTAACGGTGCTTGGAATTTAATGCTGAAAAGTGTGAGGTGTTGCACTTCAGGACGACAAACCAGAGTGGGAACAGTTGGGTGCTGAGCGATCTGGGAATACAGTTCCAGAATTCCTTGAAAGGGGCGTCACAATTATTTAATTTTATTCAGAGATACAGTGCGGAATAGATCCTTCCGGTCCTTCGAGCTGTGCCCCTCAACCCACCCATTTAACCCTGGCCTAATCAAAGGACAATCTACAATGACTAATTAACCTACTAGTCAGTACATCTTTGGTCTGTGGGAGGAAACCGTAATACTCGGAGGAAACCTACGCAATTACGGGTTGAACATACAGATTCCTCACAGACTGTGCCTGAATTGAACTCAGAACTCCGACACACTATGATGTAATAGCGTCATGTTAACCGTGACACTACCGTGGCATGTAATAGGGTCATAAAGAGAACCTTTGACACATTGGCCTTCATAAAATCAAAGAACTGAGTAAAAGAGTTGGGAATTTATGCTGAAGTAGTGTAAGCAGTTGGGGTACTGTGTGCAGTTCTGTTCACCTGCTACAGGAAAGGTATCAATTAGCGTGAAAGTATGCAGAGCCATACACAAGACAGGGCAGTATGATACAGAGGGCAAGCTTTTGCCTATGCAGCAGGCTCCCCTCTACATGAGTATGAGTGAATTCACACTGCAGTTTGAAAGGGAGAAGCATAACTCACGTGTATCAGTATCGCAATGGAATAAAGAGAATTACAGAGGCATGAGAGAGGAGCTTGCCCGGGTGGATTGGAGGGGGATACTGGGGGGGATGACAGCAGAGCAGAGATGGCTGAAGTTTCTGGGAATTGTTCACAAGGCACAGGTTAGATATGTCCCACAGAATAAGAAGTTCTCAAATGGCAGGAGTAGGCAACTGTGGCTGACAAAGGAAGTTAAGGACTGCGTAAAAGCCAAAGAAAGAGCATATAAGGTAGCAAAAGTGAGTGGGAAGTTGGATGATTGGGAAGTGTTTAAAATTCAACAAAAGGCAACTAGAAAAGCTATAAGAAGGGAAAAGATGAAATATGAGGGCAGACTAGCCAATAATATAAAGCAGGATACTAAAAGTTTTTTTCAGTTATATAAAGAGTAAAAGGGAGGTGAGAGTTGAAATTGGACCACTGGAAAATGATGCTGGTGATGTAGTAATAAGACCATAAGACCATAAGACAAAGGAGCAGAAGTCAGCCATTCGGCCCATCGAGTCTGCTCCGCCATTTTATCATGAGCTGATCCATCCTCCCATTTAGTCCCACTCCCCCGCCTTCTCACCATAACCTTTGATGCCCTGGCTACTCAGATACCTATCAATCTCTACCTTAAATACGCCCAATAACTTGGCCTCCACTGCCGCCCGTGGCAACAAGTTCCATAGATTCACCACCCTCTGGCTAAAAAAATGTCTTCGCATTTCTGTTCTGAATGGGCGTCCTTCAATCCTTAAGTCATGCTCTCTCATACTAGACTCCCCCATCATGGGAAACAACTTTGCCACATCCACTCTGTCCATGCCTTTTAACATTCGAAATGTTTCTATGAGGTCTCCCCTCATTCTTCTAAACTCCAAGGAGTACAGTCCAAGAGTGGACAAACGTTCCTCATATGTTAACCCTCTCATTCCTGGAATCATTCTAGTGAATCTTCTCTGTACCCTCTCCAACGTCAGCACATCCTTTCTTAAATAAGGAGACCAAAACTGCTCACAGCACTCCAGGTGAGGTCTGGGGGACAAAGAAATGGCAGATGAACTTAATATCAATCCTCACTGTGGAAGACACTAGCAGTGTGCCAGAGGTCCATGAGTGTCAGGGAGCAGGAGTCAGTGCCATTGCTATTACAAAGGAAAAGTGCCAGGCAAACTGAAAGGTCTTACGGTGGATAAGTCACCTGGACCAGACGGACTACATCCCAGAGTCCTGAGAGAGGTTGCTGAAGAGATAGTGGATGCATTGGTCATGATCTTTCAAGAATCACTTGATTCTGGCATGGTCCTGGAGGACTGGAAGATTGCAAATATCACTCCACACTTTAAGAAGCAAAGAAAGCAAAAGAAAGGAAATTATAGGCCAGTTAGCCTAACCTCAGTGGTTGGGGAGGTGTTGGAACCTGTTATTAAGGATGAGGTTTCGGGGTGCTTGGAGACTAATGATAAGTCAAACTCAGCATGGTTCCTGTAAAGGGAAATCTTGCCTGACAAATCTGTTAGAGTTCTTCGAGGAAGTAACAAGTAGGGTGGACAAAGGAGAGGCAGTGGATGTCATTTACTTGAATTTTCAGGTGGTGTTTGATAAGGTGTCACAAACCCTATGGTGTTGCAGGAAAGATACTGGCAGGGATAGCGGAATGACTGACAGGCGGGAGGCAGCAAACGGGAATAAAAGAGGCCTTTTCTGGTTGGCTGTCAATGTCTAGTGGTGTTCCTCTGGGACCAGTATTACCTTTCAAATTGTTTGTCAGTGATTTGGATAATGGAATTGATGGCTTTGTGGTGAAGTTTGCAGATGGTGTAAAGATAGGGGGATGTGATTGCAGCAGGCACAAATTGGAAGAATGGACAAAAAAAGTGCTAAATGGAATACAGTGTTGTGAAATGCATTTTGGTAAAAGGAACAATAGTGTGAACTATTATCTAAATGGAGAGAAGGTTCAAACATCAGAGGTGCAGAGGGACTTTGGAGTCCTCGTGCAAGACTCCCAGAAGGTTAATTTACAGGTTGAGTCTGTGGTAAAGAAGACAATTGCAATGTTGGCATTTATTTCAAGGGGAGTAGCATATAAAAGTAAGGGGATAATGCTGAGCCTATTTAAAGTGGAAGTTGATAGTTTCCTAATCGGTCAGGGCATCAAAGGACATGGTGAGAAGGCAGGTGTATGGTATTGAGTGGGATCTGGGATCAGCCATGATGGAATGGTGGAGCAGACTCGATGGGCTGAATGGCCTCATTCTGCTCCTATGTCTTATGGTCTTACATACAATTGATGAATCCAAAGGAACGGCACGGTTTGGCATCAGTAGTGTCGTAGTAGATAGATAGATAGATAGACATACTTTATTGATCCCGAGGGAAATTGGGTTTCGTTACAGTTGCACCAACCAAGAATAGAGTATAAATATAACAATATAAAACTATAAATAATTAAATAATAATATGTAAATTATACCAGATGGAAATAAGTCAGGACCAGCCTATTGGCTCAGGGTGTCTGACCCTCCAAGGGAGGAGTTGTAAAGTTTGACGGCCACAGGCAGGAATGACTTCCTATGACGCTCTGTGTTGCATCTCGGTGGAATGAGTCTCTGGCTGAATGTACTCCTGTGCCCACCCAGTACATTATGTAGTGGATGGGAGACGTTGTCCAAGATGGCATGCAACTTAGACAGCATCCTCTTTTCAGACACCACTATCAGAGAGTCCAGTTCCATCCCCACAACATTACTGGCCTTACGAATCAGTTTGTTGATTCTGTTGGTGTCTGCTACCCTCAGCCTGCTACCCCAGCAAACAGCAAACATGATAGCACTGGCCACCGCAGACTCGTAGAACATCCTCAGCATCGTCCGACATATGTTAAAGGATCTCAGTCTCCTCAGGAAATAGAGATGACTCTGACCCTTCTTGTAGACAGCCTCAGTGTTCTTTGACCAGTCCAGTTTATTGTCAATTCGTATCCCCAGGTATTTGTAATCCTCCACCATGTCCACACTGACCCCCTGGATGGAAACAGGGGCCACTGGTGCCTTAGCTCTCCTCAGGCCTACCACCAGCTCCTTAGACTTTTTCACATTAAGCTGCAGATAATTCTGCTCACACCATGTGACAAAGTTCCCACCGTAGCCCTGTACTCAGCCTCATCTCCCTTGCTGATGCATCCAACTATGGCAGAGTCATCAGAAAACTTCTGAAGATGACAGGATTCTGTGCAGTAGTTGAAGTCTGAGGTGTAAATGGTGAAGAGAAAGGGAGACAAGACAGTCCCCTGTGGAGCCCCAGTAATTGCCAGCCAGCAGTTATTCCATTGAGTGGATACAGCCACAAGGCAGTGGAGGTTTGATTTGAGTTTTCCTTCTCCTACATGAGCTGAAAACCATGACTGATGAGTCCCTTCCGCATGGAGTGACTGGTTTTAAGGAGCCAGTAACCCACCTTTGATCTTTCTCCTGTCAGCAGAAATAGTTCCATAGGCTTAGTAGCTAAGCCAGACATGAAGGCCAGGTGTTGAACTTGGTTGTCAAAGGCTATTTGGAGCACTTAATAGGTAGTTGGAGTTTATCCCCACTACCCCCCCACCCCCACTTCGCCTTCCCTGGCTCTTAAGGAAACTTACAACAGAAAACTGGGATCGAAAGTTTTGGAGGAGCATTGAAAGAGGCTTCAAGGCAATTGGCAGATTGAATGAGTGCACAAGAATATTATGGATGCAGTGTAACTTGGGAAAAGAAAAATGCTGGGAGGAATGTCCTGCTACAATTATACATCACTTTAGTAAGACCATAGAGTACTGTGTGCAATTCCGGTCTCCCGCCTGAGAAAGGGTACAATTGCCCAAGAGGGAGTGCAGACTGACTCAAGGAGACTGGAAGAGAGATTGAGTTGACTAGGAAGTCACTAGAATTTAAAGAGGAATTCTGACAGGACCAGACACGCTGACTGTGGAAAATGTTCCGTCTGGATGGAATGTCCAGGCAAGAGATTAATAATTGAGATGAGTATGTCTATGAAGGTTCTCAGTCATCCAGGTCACTGTCAGGGGTACAGGGCTGCCACAGCTCACCAGAGCACTGCTCCGGCACCTCTGTAAAAAAAAGTCAAAGTAAACAAGCAGGGAATTTAACAGCCGCCGCATATTAAATAGAGGGAATTTTACGGAAGCGGAGGTTGGGGAGAGGGGGTGGTGGCTGGTGGGGAAAATACCACTATTAACATTAGGACTCTCTTCAGAACAGTTTCTACTGGACTTAGCTCTAATGTATGACACGTTGCATGAACTTGGTTTACTTTCAGAGTGTTTACAGAAACGTACTACTACGATTGTTTATGCAGACAAACTGATCCAACGGAGCATAAGATCACTGCATGGACTGAGAGAGCAACTTGGTACAAAAACTCTAGAAGCTCAAGAGGCAGTTGAAAAGGGGAAATTTGGAGAAATTACCTTAACAAGCAACAATGAAATTGTCTCCATTAATTATCTACAGTTTCTTACTGGTCTTACAAACAATTTGCAGCACTGTATGTTCACGGCAACATACTTGAAAGGTTCTCAAACTTCTAAACCTTAAAGTATGTATAAATCCCTGCTGAAATATATGGAGAAGCTGCAATATCATCTCTCTGCAAGTGGTTTAAGCTTTTTTCTTCCTCCATAACAAATGCCTTCAGAGATTATGTGGAGTATCGTGGACGTCGCATCCCCCAAGATTTACGCCCATTACTGAGCTGTTTACAAGTTATTCCTATTAGTACTGCTGAGTGTGAGAGAGGATTCAGTTAAATGAACTTGACAATAACAACAACGCACACAAGGATTCTCATAGATCACGTATCAGCACTTATGTTTGTTAAACTCCATGGACCTCCTCCAGTTCAGTGGAATCCTGAGTTGTATGTCACATCATGGCTGTGGTACCACAGATCAGCAGATGACACCAGATCAAGAGATGCTTCAGACCCCTGAACACATATTATGCCTGACCCTTTGTGGAAATTATTGTGAAACTTCTCATTGGTGGCATTTGGTAAGTAGGTAGTTAATTTTAAATTGGTAAAATACATGGTTACTGTATTTTTCTTTACTTGCTTGATAATTAGTGAGTACAACCATGCAATACTCTGTCATATTATTAAATTAAGTATTATATGTTTCATTGTACCAGTTATACACTGAAATGTAGTGATGGGCTATAATCTTGTTAATGTCTTAACTATCACTCTATTTGTGTGGAGCTCTGGAATTCATATATTTCTTTCATCTTGGTTTAGTGCTTGACATTATAAGAAGCCCTATTCATATATATATATGTCACACCCAATTTGTGTACCTGCTCATTACATGAATGGGGCAAGGAAGTTGCCCAGTACATGAAATGAGCAGGTACACAAATTGGGTGTGACATACGAGGGGTGATTGATAAGTTCATGGCCTAAGGTGGAAAGAGTCAATTTAAGAAAACCTAGCAATTTTCAATTATCTGAAACAGAAATACCACAAAAGTTATTAACTTCAAACTTTCTGCATAATCACTCAAAGAGTTGAACTGCACGTGCATGTAACGAGAGCTGTATAACCCTGGGCTACGAACTTATCAATCACCCCTCGTACAGCTCCAGCACCTAAACAATTGGCACTGTAGATCAAGCCTACAAACACCCTCAGACAGAAATTCATCCACTCCAAGGATCCTACACCCAATCATAAACAGAGCAATATTGTATATGTTATCCAAAACAATGAGAACGGCACAGATCTGTACACCAGCAAGATCAAACAACCACTTCACAGACAGATGGCCCAGCATAGGAGGGCTAACACCTCAGGTCACGACTCGGCTGTATGTCTACACCTAAAGGACAAAGGACACTCCTTTGAAGACAACAATGTGCACATCTTGGACAGGGAGGACAGGTGGTTTGAAAGAGGGTTTAAAGAAGCCATCTTTGTCAAACTGGAAAACCCATCCCTGAACAGAGGGGGTGGGGTACGACACCATCTATCAGCTACTTACAAAGCAGTCCCAACATCTCTACCCCTGCGTCTCCACAACCGTTCACCCCTCCATTCATGCAAACATCAGATTAATGACCCTCTCATTACCTCTGCAACTCCTAACGACGCTCATGTAATTGCTCTACCTTTAAACAACTCACAGAGTTTATCAGCCGGAAAACTACCCACTGTGGATCAGAACTGAAGCCTCTCGAAGAAGTGGTGAAACGTCTTCGAGACAACAGAGTAAGACCAGTTGTCTTGGTTTATTACTGCTCCTTATTCCAATAAGGGTGTTGAATCTCTGGGAGTTCTACCCCAGATGACAATAAAGGCCAAGGAGCTGAATACTTTTGAGATATTTGAGTAAATTTCTAGGGGATGTGAAGAGTGCTGCATAATTCCCAGAGGTTCCCTTCAACCTTCAAACTGCTGCAGGAATCAGGGACAGTGATTATGTCTGCAACTCTCCAGAACACAGGCAGTCTGCTCAACACTAAGCAGGAGCTCCCTGACCTAACTTAGTCAGTTCAGTACATCATACCCCACAGAATCACAGCTGCCATTGAGTAGCCAAAGAGACTGGAGTACATTCATTCACACAGCTGTGTACTCCTGCCATCATCATGCTCACACAGTGAAGGGCTTAACATTTCACTGTTCTTACCTCGTTAAAATCTCCAACCCTGGGAATGTGGTTTTTTCTGGTCTTGCCGAGAATCTTGCCGGAGTTTGAAATCACCACTGCAGTGTTCCACAAAGTGTCCCCATGAAGCTCATCGCGCTCCAAGATTGGGGACACCACGACCAGGTTGTATTTTCTTGCAAGCTGCAGGAAAAAAAGCCGGGGTGGGGGGCGGGGGGTTGGTGGGACGAGAAGAAGGCAGGAAAGAAAGGTAGAAGGAAAATCAAGAATGTGATGAGAACCAGGGTTGTTGCTGACGAAAGGCCAGTGCAAAGTTAATTCTGTTTCTTTTGCTATAGATGTTGATATTTCTGATTTTTAACATGCTAGGTATTATTCAAGGTTTGAATCTCCCAAGTACTGACAAATATTCAGAGGTAAACCAGTAAACTGAGCAGAAACATTGGCCTATTCAGCCTTTACTGATGACTATGTCTGTGATTTGATCAAGGCTGAGGGAGAAGGACAAAGCAGTGTTCAGCTCACTACTCCGTGACGTTTACTCACTTCTGCAGCTATGACCTGCGGCCATTGGCACTTGCCTCAGTGGCTTCTCGCGTCTCAGCAATGAACCGGCTCTGTGGCTGTGGACTTCTTGTGTTTCACGTTCTGTGTGATATTTGTTTACTTTCTTATTATTTGCACAATTTGTTCTTTATTTCAAATATTGGACAGTCTTTGGTATGTGTGTGTGTTTTTAATGGGCTCTATTGTGCATCTTTGTGGCTGCCTGTAAGAAGATGAATCTCAAGGTTGTATACAGTATACATACTTTGACAACAAATACTTTGAACTTGACCTTTGACACCCATATTTGACGTGGGAATGTTGTGGACAAGGCAGGACACCGTCAGCTCTGCCACAGATAATGGGGGTGGGGTGGTGCTGTGTAATAGGCAGAGACAGCAGAGGACATTCTGCAAGGTAACAAGATGATGTTGTGGACCAGGGAATCACAGGACACTCTGCCCCAGTGGGGGCTACATGTAGACTATGACCACCCACCACAGGGAGCTCTCAGTCTGAGCTGAGCACCGATGAGGTGGCAGCAAATAACTCGGTCCCACAGGTGTGTCAGGTATGCTGAAACAGCCTACAGAAAACAGACTGCACATGCCCCAGGTCATCCTAATAGCTTTCCAAGTTAAAGCCATTCACAGAATACACATCCAAAGTTCCAAGGTGTCAGCTCCCTTAGGGCTCAGTAAATACGAGCCTGTGCTGGAACCCAACGTGGCTGCAGGCTCCGGACTTGGCTGGTACCCTGAATCTGAGGAGCATGTTTATCGAATGCACGTTTCACAGTTTAGTTTGGAAGATCAAACTGTTCATGTAAACTTAATTTTCTAGCCAATTAAAAGTCAGTGCTCTTTTCTCATGATTCCATTAGCACTTGTGTGAAGCGTACTACAAATCCACCGTGACCCAGAGTTTCCTGTTGAAGAGGCAGAAACTGAATCCAGCTGGCAAAGAAAACTCAAAGTAACTGTTCAAGCATCATGCAGAGACAGGAATGGAGGGCAGGTGCAAAATGGACCACGACTATTGTAAACCAACTTCCTAACAACCAACTTAACAGCCCCCACTGGGGCAAAACATTTCAATGTTTGGAAACGGGAAGTCATTGAAAAGACAATGAACCTTGCACTGCTCTCACTGTCTTCCACTTCCTGTCTCCTTATCCTGAAGTTCCCAGCAGGTGTAACGTACTCTTCCAGATGCTAGTGACAACGCCCCCCCCCCCACCGCCACTCCACTAATTCTGTCAGACTGAACTGCAGGATACGTCACACTGGAGAAGTACCCTTGCTGTTTTCAGAAAAAACATGATTCTAGGGTTATGGACATTGCCAGAATGGTTTGCATTTAATGCCTACCTCTGGTTGTCCTTCTACAACCAAACAGACAAGCATAGCATCACAAAATGTGAAATCAGGCCACTCAGCCCATCACCTTCCACCAACCCATCCGTCTTCTAGCACTTGGCCCATAACCTGCCACGCCTGAGTGATCCAGGCGCTTGTTAAACGCTGTCAGTGACTCTGCTTCCACCACTTTCTCCAGTCCAGATCCTCGCCACTCTCGTGAAGGTGATCACCTCTCACCCCTGAAATGAGAGTTTAGTCTGCCTCTCACATAGAGTCATACAGAACTACAGCACAGAAAGGCCCGTCGGCCTATCTAGTCCATATTAAACTGTTATTCTGCCTAGTCAGAACAACCTGTAATGGACTATAGCCCTCCAAACCCTCCCATCCAGTCGGAAAAGTCGTCGGTTAAATTGCAGATGGAGATTCATCCAGACTAATGTTAGGTGTGGGCACTTTGGAGATCAAATATGACAGGAGCATACATGGTAAATGGCAGGACCCTTTAAAGCATTCATATACTGAGAGATCTTGGGGTGTAAGCACACAGCTCCACAGAAGAGACAACACAAGTGGAGAAGGTGACAAAGAAGGCATATAACATACTTGCCTTCTTTAGTCAGGCCACTGAGCATAATAGTTGGGAAGATGTTGCTGCTGTAGAAAACATGGTAGCATAGCGATTACAGGTATGTTTTCTCTGTGACTGCGTGGGTTTCCTCTGGCTGCTCCAGTTTCCTAGAGGCTAGTAGTTTCATTGGTCCTGTTTGTAGCTGGGCAGTGCAGGCTGGCTGGGTCAGAAAGCCCTGTTACCGTGTTATATCAAACTAGATAAAAATAAAGTCAACAAAAATTTGATCAGGCCACATTTGGAGTGTTATGTGCAGTTCTGGTCACCCAGTTAAAAGTAGGATGTGGAGACTTTAGGGAATAGGCAGGAACTGGTTCAGCAGGACATTGCCTGGAAGGGTGGATAGTTGCTATAAAGAGAGGTTGGGCAAATTTGGATTGTTTTCTGTCGTAAGCTGAATGCTGAGAGAAAAACTGACAAAAATATAAATTATGATCCCAGATCCCAAAATATGAAACAGAAAGATAAAACATGCACAATCTTTTCAAAACAGTCACCTGCCTTTTCCATATCCGGAAACTCAGCAGTTAATTGCCTATTTCAACACTTTCTGTTTGTGTTTGACCATGAATTTACGTCTTTGAACTGCTACAGGTAAAAGGATTTGTACTGTAACTGAGCTGTTACAGGAGCTGGAAAATCAATACCAGAGTGCATTGTGGACAAAATGTGCAATTAGTACAGCAATAAAAACAAACCCAGTTCCACCTGCATCTACAAAACTGCAGCAGCTAGTTTAGATTTAACTTGAGTTAGTTTCTAATCTCCTTTATAGCCAAGAGATCAAGCTGTAATCACACAAAGTTCTCATTTACTGAAAAAGCAACCTGCGTATGTGTGCGTTTGCCTCTGAGCGGAGGTGGGAAACAAACATTCTTTGCCCATTCATCAATACTTCAGAAGGTGGGGGGTTCAGCCCACCTCAGTCTGTTATATCCTGATGCTTTTGTCACCCAAAACATCTTCAGTCTGTTATATCCTGATGCTTTTGTCACCCAAAACATCTTCAGAAGTCGAGAATGAGGTATAAAACTTATTACCCACAATTTTATTAAGTCACAAACATGAGAATATCTGCAGATGCTGGAAATCCAAAGCAACACACACAAAATGCTGGAGGAACTCAGCAGGCCAGGTAGCATCTATGGAAAAGAGTAAACAGTTGATGTTTCAGGCTGAGACCCTTCACTGGGACTGGAACGGAAGGGGAGAAGTCAGAATAAGAGGTTGGACGGATGGGAGGAAGAGGTTGGAGGGATGGGAGGAAGAAGTTGGAGGGATGGGAGGAAGAGGTTGGAGGGATGGGAGGAAGAAGTTGGAGGGATGGGAGGAAGAGGTTGGAGGGATGGGAGGAAGAAATTGGAGGGATGGGATGAAGAGGTTGGAGGGATAGGAGGAAGAAGTTGGAGGGATGGGAGGAAGAGGTTGGAGGGATGGGAGGAAGAAGTTGGAGGGTTGGGAGGAAGAGGTTGGAGGGATGGGAGGAAGAAATTGGAGGGATGGGAGGAAGAGGTTGGAGGGATGGGAGGAAGAAATTGGACGGATGGGAGGAAGAGGTTGGAGGGATGGGAGGAAGAGGTTGGAGGGATGGGAGGAAGAGGTTGGAGGGATGGGAGGAAGAAATTGGAGGGATGGGAGGAAGAAGTGCAAGGTGGTAGGTAATTGGTGAAACTGGGAGAGGGAGGGGGAGGGGTGAAGTAAAGAGCTTGGAAGTTGGAAGATGAAAGAGATACTGAGCTGGAGAAGTGGGAATCTGATAGGAGAGGACAAAAGACCACAAAAGGAAGGGCCGGGGAGGAGCACCGGAGGGAGGTGATGGGCAGGTGAGGAAAAAGAAGAGAGAGGGAAACAGGAATAGGGAATGGTGAA
This sequence comes from Mobula hypostoma, assembly GCF_963921235.1. NCBI lineage: Eukaryota > Metazoa > Chordata > Chondrichthyes > Myliobatiformes > Myliobatidae > Mobula > Mobula hypostoma. The sequence goes on along the minus strand of NC_086119.1, from coordinate 56,725,231 downwards.
GGAAAGGAGGGGAGACAGTTACTGCAAGTTCAAGAAACCGATGTTCATGCCATCAGGTTGGAGGCTACGCAGATGGAATATAAGGTGTTGCTCCTCCAACCTGAGTGTGGCCTCATCCTGGCAGTAGAGGAGACATGTCGGAATTGGAATGGGATTTAGAACTGAAATGGGTGGCCACCGGGAAAGTCCACTTTTTATGGTGGTCAGCGTGAAGGTGCTCAACGAAACCATCTCCCAATCTATGTTGGGTCTCAGAGATATACAGGAGGCCACACTGGGGGTACCGGATACAGACTCTCAGGTGAAGTGTCACCTCACCTGGACGGACTGTTTGGGACTGTAGTGAGGGAGGAGGTGTAGGGGCAGGTGTAGCAGTTGTACTGCTTACAAGGATAAGTGCCAGGAGGAAGATCAGTGGGGAGGGATGATTGGGCAACGGAGTCATGAAAGGAGCAATCCCTGTGGAAAGCAAAAAGTGCTTGATGCTGGGACCCCATTGGAGATGGCAGAAGTTACAGAGAATTATGTGCTGGATCTGGAAGCTTGTGGGGTGGTAGGTGAGGACAAGAGGAACCCTATCCCAGATTGGTGGGGAGGGGTCCAGGAGGATGGGGTGAGGGCAGACATGCGCGAAATGGAAGAGATGCAGATGAGGGCAGCGTTGATGGTGGAGGAAGGGAAGCCCCTTTCTTTGAAGGAGGACATCTCAGTTGTTCTGGAATGAAAAGCCTCATCCTAAGAGCAGATGCAGCAGAGACGGAGGAACTGAGAAAAGAGAATGGCATTTTTACAAGTAACAGGGAACGGGAATAGACCAGATAGCTGTGAGAGTCCGTGGGCTTATTGAAGATATCAGCTGATAATCTGTCTCCAGAGATGGAGACGGAGAGATCGCGAAAGGGAGAGAGGTGTCAGAAACAGTCGAAGTAAATTTGAGGACAGGGTGGAAGTTGGAGGCAAAGTTGAAGCAAGTGAGCAGGAAACAGCACCAATGCAGTTGTCAATGTCGGATAGAAAGAGCCGGGGATCAATGCTGGTGTAGGCTTGGAACATGTGCTGTTCTATGCAGCCAACGAAAAGGCAGGCATAGCTGGGACCCATCCAAGTGCTACACCTTGGGCTTGAAAGAAGTGAGAGGAGCCGAAGGAGAAATTATTGAGAGTGAGAACCAGTTCCGCCAGATGGAGGAGAGTGGTGGTGGAGGGGAACTGGTTGGGTCTGTTGTCCAGAAAGAAGCAGAGCTTTAAAACTCTCTTGATGGGGGATGGAAGTGTATAGGGACTAGACACCCATATTGAAAATGAGATGATCAGGGAACTTGAAGTCATTGAAAAGATCAAGTGCGTGTGAAGTGTCGCGGATGTAGGTAGGAAGGGACTGAACCAGAGAGGATAAAACAGAGTTGAGATATGCTGACACAATTTCTGTGGGGCAGGAGCAGGCAGAAACAATGGGTCTACCTGGACAGTTGGGTTTGTAGATCTTGGGTTGGAGGTAGAACCGGGAGGTGCGAGGTAAGGGAACTATGAGTTTGGTGACAGTGGATGGGAGATTTTATTAAGTGCTTCTTGAACACACAAAGAGGAGCCCAGAGAACAAAGAAAAGACAAAGGAAAGAGTAATGTGGTCATTTCATACTCAGGCTAAAGATAACCAAACATTACAGTGATAATCATTAACTTATAAATGGCTATTCTCAAGTGGCATGACACCTATGTTTCTAGAAAAATACAGATACAACTTTAAAATGTTTAATGGAAAAATCACTGTTGCAACAACATATAATCAGCAGGGTAAAACTAACCATTCTCATCACGGACTATGATCACCCATATGCACAACAGGTGTACTGGTGATTATAAAATTACAAACAAGCTTAGGAAAGTTAAACTACAAGAAAAATAACAATTCTACTCCTCAATCCAACAAGTCCTTTTGGTAAAGGTGCCCCCACAGTGCTGTTGAGAAGGTAGTTCCAGGATTTAGCAAGTTATTTTCAAGTAACTGTTTTCTGTGCCTTGGAGAGGTACCTGCAGATTATGACGTTCTCCTGCACCTTCTGCTCTTGTCCTCAGTGGTAGAGATTGAGCTTGTCAGAGTAGCCTGGCTAAGTTAGTGCAGTGCAAGTATAGATGGACACTGTGTATGGAAGATGGAGTGAAGGGCAGGCTGGCTTCGAGCTTTGAATCTTGTTCCAGCAGCTCTCACCCTGGCAAGTGGAGGGTATTCCACCAGGTACCCTATTTGTGCCTTTTTGGTAGAAAGGGGGGTTTACTAGCTGCAAGACACTCAGTCTCAGACTTGATCTTACCAAGATACAACACAGAAACAGGCCCTTTGGCTCACTGAGTTAGCACAATTAACCACTCACTTACATTATGACAGTCCCCACAAAATCATTCAGAGTCTTCCCCAACCAGAAGCTCTGGAAGAACTATGAGATCAGCAATCTGCTGAGGGTCAGATCAGAGGCATTTAAGTCTGGTAACCAAGTAAGACACACGAGGTCCAGGTACGATCTCTGGAAAGCCATCTCACGAGCGAAGTGGCAAAATGAACCTGAACATGAATCAGCAAAGAGTGAACACCTGCGGCAGGGTTTGAATGCCATTATCTCTTACAAAGTGAAACCAAGTGACAGAGGTGACAACAAGGCTTTGTTCCACATGTGCTTAATGTCTTCCACGTTTATTCTGGCCATCAAAACATGGAGAAACCAAGAATGGATCGAATCTCAATTTGTGGTAAGGAAAAGGTGGTGGCATATACTTTTTAGTCAATTCTCGTTGATGCATGGGCATTAGGGTTACGTCAACTTCTTGTTTCCCTGACTTAGAACAAGTAATCATTAAATGTAGACCATTCCATCTGCCTCAGCATTTCTCACCAGCTGATTATAAGCAAGCACTTGCAAAACTGCACGATGCTGTCTGTAAACAAGAAACGGCCCATCCCAATGCATTTCAAATTTCAAATTGTAGTTGGTGACTTTAACCAGGCCTGTTTGGAGAAAACTCTGCCCAATTATCACCAGCACTTAACCTGTTGCACCAGAGGTCCCAACACACTAGACCTCTGCTACACTTTGATAAGGAATGCCTATCATTTCTTCCCAGTTCTGTACTTTGGCAAGTTGGATCTTTTGGCTGTACTCCTATTACCTGCATATAGACAAAGCCTAAAGAGAAAGGCTCCAGAGATCAAGACAACAAGAGGTGGTCACTGGAGACTGAGGATTGGTTACAGGTGAAACACTCTGGCTTGCCTGGTTGAGTAAGTCTAGGGAAAACACTCCCCGGTCCCGCCAAACTCGTGAGACTGAGATGGCTCTCCCACCTCAAACCCCGGTAGTGTAATTTGCTACGCAAACACGAGGAAATCTGCAGATGCTGGAACTTCAAGCAACACACATAAAAGTTGCTGGTGAACGCAGCAGGCCAGGCAGCATCTCTAGGAAGAGGTACAGTCGACGTTTCAGGCCGAGACCCTCATCAGGACTACATGAAGGGTCCTGACCAAGGGTCTCGGCCTGAAACGTCGACTGTACCTCTTCCTAGAGATGCTGCAGCAACTTTTATGTGTGTTGCTTCTAGTGTAATTTGCTACCCTGTTACAATTCAGTGCCAAGAAATAACAGATAGTACACTGCATATGACTAAAGGAATTATATTTATGAATCTTAACTAAAGGGTCAGTAAAGAATAGCACAAAGAAAAGGGCCTATTCTAATTAAACAGCCAAATGTGCACAAGTTGGAGATCATCTTGAACGTCTCTATCACTCGCACGCTGGGCCCTCGGTCTGCGTGAAAGCGCACACCACCTTCCGAACGTCGCTCGCAGTCCATCTCGAACAAACAGATCTCCCACCAGGCCATATCCTACGACCAGTTCTCCCCAGTGCCTTCTCCCTTCATCACCTGCCGAACAAAAGCCCCAAGCCCAACCTTAGTGTCCCTCACCAAATAAACATCTCCTCAGTTCTACCATCCTAATTGGATGGCCCACATTTCTCCTCATCCCTTATCTTCAACAATAATCCAAACAAGCTGAAAATGAACAGACTGCTCTTACAGGACTGTTAAATGAAATACACACAGCATGGCAGTAAAAATATGAACCAGGTCATTACACAGGATTGCCTTGAGTCAGTGAACTGAGTTGTGTTCAAGAACTCATCTGAGGACCTGCATGACTACACCAGGGTTGCTACAGACTTTATTAAAACAGCTGTGGACGAGTGTGTCCCACAAAATCATTCATGGTTTTCCCCAATCAGAAACCCTGAATGGACAATGAAATCCAGAATCTTCTGAGAGCCAGGTCAGAGGCATTCAAGTCTGGAGATCAAGAATGCAACAAGAGGTACAGGTATGATCTCTGGAAGGCCATCTATCGGGCGAAGTGGAGATTCTGGACTTGACTGGAATCAATGAGGGATGTTCGACAGCTGTGGCAGGGTTTGAATGCCATAACCTCCTACAGAGTTAAATCTTGCGACATAGAGGCCAGCAGAGCTTTGCTTTCAGACGACCACAGTGCCTTCAATGCTCACTTTGACCACCAGAACAGGGAGGAACCATTGTGCACCTCCACGTCTCCCAGTTCCTTTGGTCACAACATCTGAAAATGACCTGCAGGCTGTGTTCAAGAGAGTGAATCCAAGAAAAGCAACCAGTCCGGACAGAGCACCTGACCTATGCTGACCAACTTGCTGGTATATTCGCAGATATCTTCAACCTTCCATCCGGCAGTGTGTTGTACCCACCTGCTCCACGCAGACTTCAATCGTACTGGTACCCAAGAAGAGCATGGTAACCTGTCGAAATGGCACTTACATCCACACTGATGAATTGTTCTGAGAGGCTGGTGTTGAAGCGTATCAGCTCCTGTCTGAGTGGTGACTTGGATCCGGTCTAATTCACCTACCGAAGCAGAAGGTCTACGGCAGATGCTATCAGCACACACTGAGCTCTGGAGGGACTCAGCATCTATGGGAAAAAACTACAGCTGATGTTTCAGGCTGAGACCGTTCGGCAGGACTGGAGGAAAAAAAGCTGAGGAGGGGAGAGAGAAACATAAGGTGACAGGTGAAACCAGGAGGGGGAGGGATGAAGTAAAGAGCTGGGAAATTGACTGATGAAGCAGATACAGGGCTGGAGAAGGGGGAGTCCAATAGCAGAGAACAGAAGGCCATGGAAGAAAGAAATGGGGGGAGGAGCACCAGAGGGAGGCGATGGGCAAGCAAGGAGATTAGGTAAGAGAGGGAATGGTGAAGGTGGGGGGGACATTACCAGAAGTTCGAGAAATCAATGTTCATGCCATCAGGTGGCAGGCTACCCAGACGGAATATAAGGTGCTGCCCTTCCAACCTGAGTGTGGCCTCATGACCACATATCGGAATAGGAATGGGAAGTGGAAGTAACATGGGTGGCCACTGGGAGATCTCACTCAGCGGATCTACATTGGGTCTCACCAATATGCAGGAGGCCACAACAGGACTACCAGATACAGTAGATATCCCCAACAGACTCACAGGTGAAGTGTCGCCTCCCTTGGAAGGACTGTTTGGGACCCTGAATGGTCGTGAGGGAGGAGGTGTAGGGGCAGGTGAAGTACTTGTTCCACTTGCAAGGATAAACGGCAGGAGGGACGAATGGACAAGGGAGTTGTGTAGGGAGTGATCCTTGCGGAAAGCAGAAAGTTGTGGGGGGAGGAGAAGAGAAAAACATGCTTGGTGGTGCGATCCCATCAGAAGTGGCAGGATCCCATTGGAAATGGCTGAACTTCCTGAGAATTATGTGCTGGAGGAGGAGGCTAGTGGGGTGGTAGGTGAGGATAAGAGGAACCCTGTCCCTGGTAGGGTGGCAGGAGGATGGGGTAAGAGCAGATGTGCATGAACTGGAAGAAATGTGGTTGAGAGCAGTGTTGATGGTAGAAGAAGGGAAGCCCCTTTCTTTGAAAAAGGAGGACATCTCCTTCGTTCTAGAATGAAAAGCCTCATCATGAGAGCAGATACATGGAGATGTAGAAATTGAGAGAAGAGGATGGCGCTTTTACAAGTAACAGGGTGGGAAGAGGTATCGTCCAGGTATCTGTGGGAGTCCATGGGTTTATAATAGACATCAGTAGATAAGCTGTCTCCACAGATTGAGACAGGGAGATTGGGAAGGGAAGGGAGGTGTCGGAAATGGATCAGATAAAATTGAGAGCAAAGTGGAAGTTGGAGGCAAAGTTGATGAAGTCAACGAGTTCGTCGTGGGTGTAGGAAGTAGCACCAATGCAGTCATCGATGTTCTGTAGGACAGTGGCGGACAGATGCCCAACATAGAACATAGCCAACAAAAAGGCAGGCAAAGCTGGGACCCATGGCTGCAACTTTTGTTTGAAACAAGGAGGAGGAGCCAAGTTGGCCCTTCACTCAACCCTGGAACATCTTCACACAACCCTGGAACATCTTCACACAACCCTGGAACATCTCGACTGCAAAGATGCTCTTTATCGATTACAGCTTGGCATTTAACACCATCATCCCCTCAAAACTATTCAGTAAACTCCAAGACCTGGGCTTCAATACTCCCTTGAGCAACTGGATCCTGCACTTGCTCACTTGTAAGACGATAAGACCATAAGACATTGGAGCAGAATGAGGCCATTCAGCCCAGAGTCTGCTGTGCTATTCCATTATGGCTGATCCCGGATCCCACTCTCAACCCCATACACTTCCCTTCTCACCATATCCTTTGATGCCCTGACTGATCAGGAAACTGTCAACTTCCGCCTAAAATATACACCCTGACTTGGCCTCCACCACAGTCTGTGGCAGAGCATTCCAGAGATTAACTACTCTCTGGCTAAAAAAATTCCTCCTTACTTCCGTTCTAAAGGATCACCCCTCAATTTTGAGGCTGTGCCTTCTAGTTCTGGATACCCCCACTGTAGGAAACATCTTCTCCACATCCACCCTATATAGTCCTTTCAACATTCAGTAGGTTTCAATGAGATCCCCCCCTCCCCACCGCATTCTTCTAAATTCCAGTGAGGACAGGCCCGAAGCTGCCCAAATGCTCCTCATCTACTAACCCCTTCATTCCCAGAATCATACTCATGAACCTCCTCTGGACTCTCTCCAATGGCAACACATCCTTTCTGAGATATAGGGCCCAAAACTGTTGACAATACTTTAAGTGCAGCCTGACTAGAGTCTTATAAAGACTCAGCATTATCTCCTTGCTTTTATGTTCTATTCCCCCTTGAAATAAGTGTCAACATTACATTTGCCTTCTTTACCACAGACTCAGCCTGTAAATTAACCTTCTGGGAGTCTTGTACGAGGACTCCTCAGTCCCTCTGCACCTCTGATGTTTGAACCTTCTCCCCATTTAGATAATAGTCCGCACTTTTGTTTCTCTGACCAAAATGCATTATCATACATTTCCCAACACTGTATTCCATCTGCCACTTTTTTGCCCATCCTTCCAATTTGTCTAAGATCTGCTGCAATCACATAGCTTCCTTAGCAATACCTACCCCTCCACCTATCTTTATCATCCGTAAACTTTGCCACAAAGTCATCAATTCCATTATCCAAATCATTGACGAACAACGTGTACAGCAGCGGTCCCAATACTGACCTCTGAGGAACATCACTAGTCACCGCCAGCCAAACAGAAAAGGCCTCTTTATTTCACTCACTGCCTCCTGCCTGTCAGCCATTCCTCGATCCATGCCAGTATCTTTCCTGTAACGCCACAGGATTTTATCTTGTTAAGCAGCCTCATGTGTGGCACCTTATCAAACACCTTCTGGAATTCCAAGTAACTGACATCCACTGCCTCTCCTTTGTCCACCTTGCTTGTTACTTCCTCGAAGAACTCTAACAGATTTGTCAGGCAAGATTTCCCTTTACAGAAACCATGCTGATTTTGATTTATTTTATCATTAGTCTCCAAGTACCCCAAAACTTTGTCCTTAATAATGGACTCTAACACTTTTCCAACCACTGAGGTTAGGCTAACTGGCCTATAATTTCCTTTCTTTTGCCTTCCTCCTTTCTTAAAGAGTGGAGTGACATTTGCAATCTTCCAGTCCTGCGGGATCAGGCCAGAATCAAGTGAATTTTGAAAGATCATGACCAATGCATTCATTATCTCTTCAGCAAACTCTGTCAGGTCTATGGGATGCAGTCCAACTGGTCCAGGTGACTTATCCACCTTAAGACCTTTTGAGTTTGCCTAGCACTTTTTCTTTTGTAATAGCAATGGCTAGTGTCTTCCACAGTGAAGACTGATGCAAAGTACTCAGTAAGTTCATCTGCCATTTCTTTGTCCCCCATTACTTCATCAGCATTATTTTTCAATCGTCCGATTATCAACTCTTTTACTCTTTATATAACTAAAAAAACTTAGAATCCTGCTTTATATTATTTGCTAGTTTGCCTTCATATTTTACCTTTCCCTTCTTATAGCATTTTTAGTAGCCTTTTGTTGGATTTTTAAAGCTTCCCAATCATCCAACTTCCCACTCACTTTTGCTACCTAATATGCCCTTTCCTTGGCTTTTATGCAGTCCTTTGCCAGCCACGGTTGCCTACCCCTGCCATTTGAGAACTTCTTCCCCTGTGGGACATAACTATCCTGCGCCTTGTGAACTATTCCCAGAAACTTCAGCCATCTCTGCTCTGCCATCATCCCGCCCCCCCCCCCCCCAGTAACATCCTCCAATCCACCTGGGCAAGCTCCTCTCTCAAGCCTCTGTAATTCCCCTTATTCCACTGTGATACTGACACATATGAGTTATGCTTCTCTATCTCAAATTGCAGTACGAATTCAATCATATTATGATGGAATGGCAGTGTGGACTTGATGGGCTGAATGGCCTAATTCTGCTCCTATGTCTTATGGTGTTATGGTCTCTCACAGAGCAAAATCAGTGGGAAGTTAGAGGATTGTTGAACTTTTAAAAACCAACAGAAGGCGACTGAATAAACCATAATGGAGTAAAAGTTGAAATGTGAAGGTAAGCTAGCCAATAATATTAAGGGATACCAGAAGTTTTTCCACATACCTAAAGTGTAAAAGAGAGTTGAGAGTAGACATCAGACCACTGGAAAATAATGCTGGAGAGGTAGTAATGGGGGACAAGGAAATGGCAAAAGAACTGACCAAGTATTTTGCATCAGTCTTCACCGTGGAAGACATTAGCAATATGCCAGAAATTCGTGTCAGAGGACAATAGTCAGTTCAATTGCTATTACAAGGGAGAAGGTGAAAGGTCTGAAGGTAGATAAATCACCTGGACCAGATGGACTACATACTAGGGCTTGCAAGAGGCAGCTGAAGAGATTGTGAAGACATTAGTAATGACCAAGAATCAATACATCCTGGCATGGTTCCGGAGCATTAGAAAATTGAAAATGTCACTCCACACTTCAAAAGGAAGAGAGGCAGAAGAAACAAAGTTATAGGCCAGTTCGCCTGAGAAGATGCTGGAGTTGATTGTTGATTGGAGTTTGATAAAATAGGTCATAGTCAGCATAGTTTCCTCTAGGGAAAATCTCGCCTGACAAATCTGTTGGAATTCTTTGAGGAAATAACAAGCAGGATAGACAAAGGAGGATCGATGGATGTTGTTTACTTGGATTTTCAGGAGGCCTTTGACAAAGTGCTGCACATGAGGCTGATTAACAAGACAAGAGCCCATGGTAGTACAGGAAAGATACTAGCATGGATGGAGCACTGACTGACTGGCAGAAGGCAAATAGTGGGAATAAAGCGAACCTTTTCTGATTGGCTGCTGGTGACTAGTGGTGTTTTGCTTCTTTTTATGTTGTATGTCAATACTTTGGACGATGGAATTGATAGATTTCTGGCCACGTTTGCAGACGATATGAAGATGGATGAAGGGGCATGTAGTGTTGAGGAAGCGGGGGGCTACAGAAGGATTTGGACAGATTGGCAGTATCGCAAATGGAATACAGTGATGGGAAGTGTATGCTCATACACTTTGGTAGAAGGAATAAAAGTATAGACTATTTTCTAAACTGGAAGAAAATTTTAAAATCCCGGTGCAAAGGGACCTAGGAACCCTTGTGCAAGATTTCCTAAAGGTACATTTGCAGGTTGAGTTTGTGGTGATGAAGGCAAATACAATATTAGCATTAATTTTGAGAGGACTGAAATATAAAGGCAAGGATGTAATGCTTAGGCTTTATAAAGCATTGGTGTATTGTGAGCAGTTCTGGCCCCTTATTTACAGAAGGACATGCTGACATTGGAGAGGATTCAGAGGAAGTTCACAAGAATGAAAGGTTTATCGTATGAGGAGCACTTGATAGCTCTGGGCCTTTATTCACTGGAATGTAGAAGAATGATGGGGGGAGGCTTTCTCATAGACACCTTTGAAAGTTGATAGCCTTAGGTAGAGTTGATATGGAGAAGGTGCTTACTGTGGTGGGGTAATCTAGAACCGGGGGCACAGCTTCAGATTAGAGGGACATTCATTTAGAACAGAGATGAGGAGGTCTTTCTTCAGCTACAGCATGGTGTAGCTGTGGAATTTGTTGCCACAGACAGTTGTGGAGATTGGGTGCATTTAAAGTGGAGGATGATAGGTCCTTGGTTAGTCAGGATGTGAAAAGTTACAGGAAGAAGGTAGAAATGGATCAGCCATAATGAAATGGCGAAGCAGACTCAAAAGGTCAAATGGCCTAATTCTGCTCTACGTCCAATGGTCTAACTTCACTCATCCTCTTCAAGTCATGCCACAGCATCTCAATGGGTCAAGGTCTGGACTCTGACTTGGCCATTCCAAGCACGAATTTTCTTCTTTTTAAACCATTCTGTTGTTGATTTACTCATGTTCTGAATTACTGTCTTGTTGCATTATCCAACTTCTATTAAGCTTTAGGTGATACAGCAATCCTCTGACATTCTGCTGTAAAATGTCTTGATACGATTTTAAATTCATTTGCAAGCTGTACAGACCCTGAGGAAGCAAAGCAGCTCCAAACCATGATGTTCCCTCCACCATTCTTCACAGTTGGAAGGTTTTGGTGTTGGTGTGCCATGCCCTTTTTCCTCCTGTTACGTACCCCGTAACTGGGTTGCCAAACCAGCAGAAATGGACCACTTAGTTGGAGTCTGGATTACTGGAACTAAGAAAGTTTTATTAAAGAAATAAGTAACACAGTACTCTAATCATAAGGATATAAATGCAACAGGTTAGCAATGATAAAACACACATGTACACAGAACTAGGGTAATAGGAATCAAACAAGCTCTATCGCAGTCTAGGGGTAAAATGATCAGTCTCAAGTGACGCAGAGTTCAGTTCAGCTGAGTACAGTTCACAGTAATCGCTGTTGTGCAGTTGGAGAGAGAGAGAGAGAGAGAGAGAGATAATATGCAAATCTGATTCAGACAGACCTCTGTTCTTCGCAGTTAGCTTTCGGGTGAACCCTTTTAATGTTTTCTGTGGTCACCGACTGTGACCCCTCCATTCCGGATACGACCATTCTTCCGCGGTGAACCCGGCATCCAGGCAAGGGCAGACACACACACACCAGATTCCCACCGATCGTACCCTTTTCACCCTGTGCGTCTATGGTCGGTTCCCACAACCAGACCTCCAAACTCCTGCCAACTTGTGGGGGCACACCGCTTTTCCAGGGTCTCGTTATCTCGTGATCTCGTGGTGTCTCTTGCCTTAGCGAACCTGTTCTTTTTATCCCCCTGCTGGGGTATCGCCTGTCCACCAAACTTCAAACAGTTCAGGTTCAAAGCAATTGGACTGTCAATACTTGGACTGGTGTCTCTTTCCGTTATCTCTCTCTCCTCTCTCATTAACATTGTGAATGTTTCTCCATTCTCTCACTTATCTCTCTCATTAGCATCAATCTTCTGATAACTTGGTTTTTCGTCACACTCCAAACAGTGGTGTGCATTTCTGTCAAAAAGCTCAACTTCTGTCTCATCTAACAGGCGGGAGGAGAAGATGGCAGCGCGACGCAGCGCGTGCAGCTCTCCGGTGAAATATCGTATTTGTAAGTAGGATGCCGCGCACAATTCTGATTTGATGGAGACAGACGTGAGAAGCGCAGAGGAACATCTGGAGAAATTTCTGAAATGCCCGGTCAGCTGCCGCTGTTACTGTGCAATCGAGAATCTCCGGAGGGAATGCCCAAAATCCCCGGCTTTGCCTGCTGCTGGCGACTGAGGCTGGGGTCAAAGTATTCGGCAGAGATGGTGCTCGGTACTCGGTGTCAGAGGGCTGATCAGAGCTCGAAGTTTTCGGACGACTCAGAGTTGGATTGTGGTCGGGCATGGCAGGGAGAGTTTTCTTCCTTCTCCCGTCTGCGTGAGATGTGGGACTTTCGAGAGACTTTGAACTTTTTTACTGTGCCATGGCCTGTTCTTCATCAAGTTATGGTATTGTTGCACTGGTGTAACTATATGTTATAATTATGTGGTTCTTGTTAGTTTTTCAATCTTGGTCTGTCCTGTGTTTCTGTGATATCACACCAGAGGAATATTGTATCATTTCTTAATGCATGCATTACTAAATGACAATAAAAGAGGACTGTGTGTCCTCACAATCTAATCTAATCTGTCCACAGAACATTAGCCCAGAAGTGTTGTGGAACATTCAGGTGGTCTTTTGCAAACTTGAGATGTGCAGCAGTGGTTTTTGAAGAGCAGTGACCTTCCATGAATACCATTCTTTTACAATGTTCTTCTTATAGTGGATACTTGAACAGAGGCTTTAGCAAGTTCTAGAGATTTCTGCAGGTCTTTTGCCGTTACCCTTGGGTTCTTTTTCACCTCCTTCAGCACTGCATGATGTGCTGTTGGTGTGAGCTTTGCAGGATACCCACCCCTAGGCAGAGTGGCAACAGTACTGAGTTTTCTGTACTTGTAGACAATTTGTCTTATTGTGAAACAGTCAGGCCTTTAGAAATGCTTCTATAGTCTTTTCCAGCTTCATGCATCGCTACAATTCTTCTTCTAAGGTCCTCTGAAAGTTGTTTTGATCAAGTCATGGCGCACATAAACACATTTCTTGAGAAGAACAGACTCTGTCAGTAACCTGACTTTATGTGTCTTCTTAGGGCAGGGCACCCCTACAACTCACACCTACAATCTCATCTCATTGACTCCAAATAGCTTTTGTAGAAGGCATTACCCCAGAGGTTTACATACATTTTTGAACCTGACTGTGATTGTCTAAATGACGCACTCAGTATTGACAGGAAGTAGTACAATTGTTTGTTTGTTATAGTTTAAGCAGATTGTGTTTGTCTATTATTGTGACTCCGATGAAGGTCGGACCACATTTTATGAGTAATTAATGCAGATTTTTCCCCCTACTCCATCCAACTCCCCTCAGATTCTAGCACTCACATTCGTAACTTACCAACCCAATTATGACGTGTGAGGAAGCCGGATCCTTCCAGAGGAAACCCCCGAGGTTACAGCAAGAACATTTATAGGGTGTTCCAGGATGTAGACCAACAACGATGAAGGAACAGTAAGACAGGGCCCATGGGAGAGCTGTGAGATTGTCAATTTTCATATGTGCTTGAGTATGAATTGCGACTGGTTAACTTGAAATCTGAAACACTCTTCCTGCTGAGAGGCAGATGGAAAGTTCTAACTGAACATTTACAAGTGTATCAGGGAGTATTCACACTCCACTCATGGTTTCTGCTGTGGAATGAAACCAGTGGCCAACAGCCTTACACCTCGTTACAGCCCTCAGTGTCCAGCTTCTCACGTCAAGCAGGAAGACCAGCATGAACTGCTGATAGTGACACCACACTCTGTATCAGCGTGTTGTTTGGACTGCAGTGCATCTTTCCTAGACTACAGTATCTCAAAACTGATACATTAAGTGTCAGCTTTGCAATATGTTCCCTCTGTCACAGGTTAGAGGTGATAATGAGTTGACCTTGAGGTGGCTGACTCATTGTCTATCTATCATCTCACACAGCGGGAGCCAACCACTTGTTGTGTGGAAAGTTCTGGCACAAGATGGCATGTTGTTATTAATTGCTATAATCATGGCCAGCGCCAATAAACCAGATATTCCGAGGAGACTGTTGCTTAAGGCCCCACTTTATAACCTCCATTAGAAACATTCAAGTGAATTTGCTGAATAGTCGGATGGCCTTGTATGAGGAAATGGTCTAATACCTTCAAATTGATGCATGACTAATTAAAACTTCTTTCAGAAAAGTAAATTATTCGTCTCAATTATTTCCATCAACGACATCAAAATGACTGCATATCCTCTAATTATTCAATTGGCCACGATAAAACAAGAAGAGCGATAGTTGAACACTGGCAAGACAATTAATTTGGTCATTTTAATACACTAAACGTGAATTTTATTAGAATACCAATGTCCCCCATTTATCTATCTATCTATCGATCGATTGATCAATGAGATAAAGTGCGAATAGGCCCTTCCAGCCCCTTGAGTCACTCCACCCAGCAACCCCCGAATTTAACCCCGGCCTAATCATGGGACAGTTTCCAATCGCCAATTAACCCACCAACCGGTACATCTTTGAAATGTGGAGGGAACCAGAGCAGCAGGTAGTGAGTGACTCAACGCCAGGGGTAAACCGACAACCTCAATCTCACCAATCCACCACTGGCAGAAGCATCTGCCTTCACAGCTCTGGCAGAAGTGACCAGCATACATGCTTGTGAAGATAAAATTCTTATCTTCAGGCCAAACAATCCACTCACTGTGGTGCGTGCTCAATGGTAGACTTTGAACAGACCTGCCAACCCCACAGCTAAATGAACCAGCAGCAGCAGTAATGCTCACCACCACTACCTGTAACCCCATGCTCTAGCATGTCATTACGCAGAGTGCGGAGTGTGTGGGATGGGCTGCCAGCGACAGTGCTGGAGGAGGATACGATAGGGTCTTTAAAGAGACTCCTGAATAGGTACATGGAGCTTAGAAAACTAGAGGGCTATGGGAAACCCTAGGTAATTTCTAAAGTAAGTACATGTTCAGCACAGCTTTGTGGGCCGAAGGGCCTGTATTATGCTGTAGGTTTTCTGTACAACTCCAAGGCCTTTCCGCCATCCACAAGACACTAGTCAGGAATGAGACTGAATACATTAGGGTCCACCACAACATCCACAATCCTAAACATTAATTCCCTCTTAGCAGTGCAGTGAATACCATAAGCACTGTCTAAATATACTGAAGTCACTCACTGACAAGCCCACGATCTCTACCACCAAACAGGGCAAGGACAGCACCATCTGTAGATTCCTGTCCCTGTCATGCGTTGTCTTGACATGTTATCATAATCACCACTCCATCTTTCGGGCTCATTCGCTCCCTGGTGACACTGAAACTGCGAGGACTCCAGCAGTTCAAAAGGGGGAGTAGAGGGGAGGGGAGGAGTGGGAGAGGTAAGGGAAGGGGAGGAGAGTGGAGTAGAGGGAAGGGGGCGGGGAGTGGGGGGAGTAGAGGGGAGAAGAGGAGAGGGGAGTAGAGCAGAAGGGAAGGGAGGGGAAATGAGGGAGGGTAGGGAGGGAAAATGAGGGGAGGGTTAGGGAGGGAAAATGAGGGGAGGGGAGGGGTGGGGAAAAGGAGGGAAGGGTGGGGAGGGAAGGAAGAGTGGTAAGGAGGGGAGGAAAGGAGAGGAGTGGGAAGGGGAGGGAATGAGAGGCTGGGGAGGGAGGGAAGGGGAGGGCAGAGGGGAAGTGAGTGAAGGGGAGTAGAGGGAAGTGGGGAGTGGAGGGGAGGGGAAGGGAGGGGAATTGAGGGGTGGGGGTAGAGTGGAGAGGGGTGGAGTGGAGGGGAGATGATGTGGATTAGAGGGAAGGGGAGGGGAGGGGGTGGGGAAGGGAGGAGTAACAAGGGGAGGGGAGGAGAAGGGAAGGGAGACGAAATTGGGGGAGGACATTGGAGTAGAGGGAAGGTGGGAGGGGAGTAGAGGGAAGGTGGGAGGGGAGTAGAGGGAAGGAGGGGGAGTGGGGGAGGGAAGGGAGGGGAGGGGAGCAGAGGACCATGTAGGGGAGGGGAGGGCGACGGGATGGGAGCGACTGGAGAGGAGGAGAGGGGTGCAGGAGAAATGGGGAGGGGAGGGGGTGGGATGGAGTGGAGTGGAAAGGAGGGGAGATGATATGAATTAGAGGGAAGGGGAGAGGAGTAGAGGGGAAACGAGGGGAGATGGGAGGAGGGGGATGGGGTAGGGGAGGAGGGGGATGGGACAAAAAGGGGTATAGAGGGAAGGAGGTGGAGTGGGGGGAGTAATGGGGAGGGAAGGGAGTGGTAGGGAGCAGAGGAGAGGGGCAGAGAGGGGAGCGGAGGGGAAGGGGAGGGGTGGGAAGGGGAATGGTGGGGGAGGGTGAATGATGGGGAGGTAATGGTGGGGGAGGGGAGGGGAGGTGAGGGGTAATGGTGGGGGAGGGGAGGGGAGGGGAGGTGATGGGTAATGGTGGGGAGGGGAGGGGAAGTGAGGGGTAATGGTGGGGGAGGGGAGGGGAGTGGAGGTGATGGGTAATGGTGGGGGAGGGGAGGGGAGGTGAGGGGTAATGGTGGGGGAGGGGAGGGGAGGTGATGGGTAATGGTGGGGGGGGAGGGGAGGGGTAATGGTGGGGGAGGGGAGGGGAGTGGAGGTGATGGGTAATGGTGGGGGAGGGGAGGGGAGGTGAGGGGTAATGGTGGGGGAGGGGAGGTGATGGGTAATGGTGGGGGAGGGGAGGGGTAATGGTGGGGGAGGGGAGGGGAGGGGAGGTGATGGGTAATGGTGGGGGAGGGGAGGGGAAGTGAGGGGTAATGGTGGGGGAGGGGAGGGGAGATGAGGGGTAATGGTGGAGGAGGGGAGGTGAGGGGTAATGGTAGGGGAGGGGTGGGGTAGGGACCTGGGAGACATCGAGACTGGGGAGGGGCTGGAAGTATTCTACACAGGACTGTGGCTGCCCTCTCTCCGAACCCATGCCGGAAACATAGAGACAGGGCTTCATCATGGGGGTGGTTTTACCAGTTTAAAAGGAAGAAATTAAATAATTTGACCAAAAAATAAATCAGGCTGATAATATCAAATAGAAACTTAAAATATTCCAGAACTAAACAGGTGCAGAGTGGCCAAAGACACAAGGACAGTAGACGACCAATCCACAGATTGCAGTGTGAAGCACAGTCCGATGACTGATCCTCACAGCTGAATCAGATTCATTCTCTTCCCCTCTCACAATAAATCACACCCTTGTGCACAGGATGATAAAGGCAGCCGTGAAGAGGATTGATGCTTTGAACTGCATCCACAGATCCAGTGGCTTTGTGTACAAAGGAAATCTTTCCTCAAACCCAACAGCCACACGTAGCGAGACTGTAGCTTCTACAACCACTGGCTCACCGGACTGGCCTTTCACTCTCCCTGACCCCAGGCCCCTCATATGCCCAGTTTCAGCCCCTCAATCCCCCTGTTGCTCTGTCCTATCGCCCAGCCCTTCCCATTTATCCATCAGAAGCTCCCCAGCCAGCCACAGTACTCTCTCTCCTCAAGATTGTGGGAAGGCCACTCTAGTACAGGGATACCTCGTACACAGATGCAAAGAATCTTCAGGAGTGATGGGACACAGCGCGGCACGCGCCTGGTCACAGCAGAGCAGCTACCTTGGTGTTACTGGAGATCAAACGGGCACGGCAGTGAGAGACTCACTGCAAGTCCCACATCACATATTCCCAGCAAAATGCTGGGCCAGGCAGCATCCGTGGAGACAGAGAAATGGTTTGTTTATCCGGTTCCCACAGGCACTGCCTGATTTGACGAGCATTCCCAACAATTACCATTTCACTTTTCAGATTTCCAACACTAGTTGAGTTCGACACAAGAAACAAGTATACAAATAGTCAGCTTTAGTCTCTCTGCTCCTACCCATGTGAACATCAACGTGCAGAGGAAAATCAGCTGATCGAGAGTGCAGAATGGTGCCACAGTAGTCAGTCAGTGCAGACTGAGTTACAAGTTCTGGGGCACCTAGCCTAGGGGCGACTCGGGTAGCAACAGAACTCTCAATGGACACGATTAAATATTCTCATTTCAGCCTCATACAGCTCAAAAGCACAACTGCTTCCAAGGTCAGTACAGTCAACAAAGATGTCTTAATGTGTTTAAGCAAACAATCACTGCTCAAAGCGATGGAAACAAAGCTGACTGCAGACAGAAGCATCTACGGAGGAAGCGTGGCTGTAGATAGGGGTTACAAGGGCGTTTAAGGAAACGGGGTTTTAAACTTCCAGTACTGACTATCTTGCTGGCAAACGTGCAGTCTCTGGCAAATAAAATCGATGATCTCAGAGCCAGGGTGCTGAATCAGAGGGACATTAGGTCTGCATGTGTCCTTTGTTTCACGGAATCCTGGTTAACCCCTTCCGTACTGGATACAGCAATTCAGATCGACGAGTTTACTGTACACCGTCAGGATAGATCTATAGAGTCTCTCAAAAACAGAGGTGGAGGAGTATGCCTCATGATCAACTCTACTTTGTGCACAAATATATCAGTGTTGTCCCAATTCTGTTCACCAGATCTGGAATCTCTAGCAGTTAAGTGCCCTCCTTTTTACCTACCACGGGAGTTCTCTGGGGTCATTTTCATAGCAGTTTACATTCCAGCTCAGGCCAAAGTCAATCCGGCTTTAGATGATCTGAGCAATGGGATCAATATGCACAAAACAGCACACCCAAACACTTTCACCATCATTTTGGGAGATTTTAACCAGGTCAGTCTGAAAAAACTCACTAAGCAATTACCATTAACAAATCACTTGAAATACCAGAGGAAACAACACACTGGACCATTGCTACACCACTATCAAGAATGCTTACTGTGCTATTCCACACCCTCATTTCGGGAAATCTGCAGCACCAGCAGAGAGGACCAAGAAGGTTTGGACAAGGGAAGCCTACAGGACTGCTCTGAATCGGTGGACTGGACTGTATTCAGGGATTCATCTTCGAACCCGGATGAGTCTGCTGCAGTCGTTATCGACTTCATTAAAACCTGTGTGGATGAGTGTGTGTCTATAAAGACTTACTGTACATTCCCAAACCAAAAGCCGTGGATGAACCAGGAGGTACGTCGTCTGCTGAAGGCCAGATCTGTGGCATTCAAGTCTGATGACCCAGGCCTGTCAGGTATGATTTGCAGAGGGCTACTTCAAGGGTGAAAAGACTACTTTGAATGAGGATGGAGGCGACATCAAATGTATGACAATTCTGACAGGGTTTTCAAGACATTGCTTCCTACAAGGGGAAACCCAATAGCATGAATGGCAGCAATGCTTCACTACCAGATGAACTCAACGCCTTTGCCTGCTTTGAAAGGGAGAATGTAGCTACAGCTGTGAAGGACTCTGCTGCACCTGATGACCCTGTGATCTGTGTGTCTCAGAGGCCGATGTTTGGCTGTCTTTAACGAGAGTGAACCCCGGCAAGGTGGTAGCTCCTGATGAAGTACCCGGTAAGGTTCCCACTTGTTTCAATTATACTAGTACCTAAGAAGAATAATGTAAGCTGCCTTAATGACTATCGGCAAGGAGCACTCACATCTACAGTGATGAAATGCTTTGAGAGGTTGGTCATGACTAGACTGAACTCCTGCCTCAGCAAGGACCTGGACCCACTGCAATTTGCCTATCGTCACAATAGGTCAATGGCAGATGCAATCTCAATGGCTCTTCACACGGCTTTAGACCAAACACAAACACCTATGTCAGAATGCTGTTCATCGACTATAGCTCAGCATTTAATACCATCATTTCCACAATCCTGATTGAGAAGTTGCAGAACCTGGGCCTCTGTACCTCCCTCTGCAATTGGATCCTCAACTTCCAACCGGAATCTGTGTGGATTGGTGATAACATATCCTCCTCACTGACGATTAACACTGGCGCACCTCAGGGGTGTGTGCTTAGCCCACTGCTCTACTCTCTATATACACATGACTGTGTGGCTAGGCATAGCTCAAATACCATCTACAAATTTGCTGATATACCATTGTTGGTAGAATCTCAGGTGGTAACGAGAGAGCGTACAGGAGTGAAATATGCCAACTAATGGAGTGGTGCCACAGCAACAACCTGGCACTCAACATAAGTAAGACAAAAGAGCTGATTGTGGACTTCAGGAAGGGTAAGATGAATGAACACATACCAATCCTCATAGAGGGATCAGAAGCGGAGAGAGTGAGCAGTTTCAAGTTCCTGGATGTCAAGATCTCTGAGGATTTAACCTGGTCCCAACATTGCATCGATATGTTATAAAGAAAGCAAGACAGCGGCTATACTTCATTGGAGTTTGAAGAGATTTGGCACATCAACAAATTCACTCAAAAACTTCTATAGTTGTACCGTGAAGAGCATTCTGACAGGCTGCATCACTGTCTGGTATGGGGGGTGGGGGGGGGCGCTACTGCACAAGACTGAAAAAGCTGCAGAGGGTTGTAAATTTAGTCGGCTCTATCTTGGGTACAAAGTACCCAGGACATCTTCAAGGAACGGTGTCTCAGAAAGGCAGCACCATTATTAAGGACACTGAGCACCCAGGGCATGCCCTTTTCTTAGGTAGGAGGTACAGAAGCCTGAAGGCACACACTCAGTGATTCAGGAACAGCTTCTGCCCCTCTGCCATCTGATTCCCTAAATGGACATGGACAATGGACATTGAAACCCTTGGACACTACCTCACTTTTTAAAACATATTATTTCTATTTTATGTACAATTAAAAACCTATTCAATATACATATGTTTTAATAGACTGATTTATTTATTTATTTATTTATTTTTCCTTCTATATCACGAACTAGTGCTGAAAAGTTAACATATTTCATGTCATATATAAGTGATAATAAACCTGTTCTGATTCTGATTCTGACAAATTCCAGCAAAACCAACAGCTCATGCAATGGATAGGAGTCACCATCAGGAAATTCAGGGATAGCATCACCTATCAATCCTGTGTAAAAGGACACAAACTACAGTATATACCGTCCCCTCACCCCCCCGTGTAACAGGACATGAACTACAGTCTATATACCGTCCCCTCACCCCCCCGTGTAACAGGACATGAACTACAGTCTATATACCAACCCCTCACCCCACCGTGTAACAGGACATGAACTACAGTCTATATACCGTCCCCTCACCCCCCCCCCGTGTAACAGGACATGAACTACAGTCTATATACCGTCCCCTCACCTCCCGTGTAACAGGACATGAACTACAGTCTATATACCGAGCCCTCATCCCCCGTGTAACAGGACATGAACTACAGTCTATATACCGTCCCCTCACCCCCCCGTGTAACAGGACATGAACTACAGTCTATATACCGAGCCCTCATCCCCCGTGTAACAGGACATGAACTACAGTCTATATACCGAGCCCTCACCCCCCGTGTAACAGGACATGAACTACAGTCTATACCGTCCCCTCACCCCACCGTGTAACAGGACATGAACTACAGTCTATATACCGACCCCTCACCTCCCGTGTAACAGGACATGAACTACAGTCTATACTGTCCCCTCACCTCCCGTGTAACAGGACATGAACTACAGTCTATATACCATCCCCTCACCCCCCCCCCCGTGTAACAGGACATGAACTACAGTCTATATACCGTCCCCTCACCCCCCCACCGTGTAACAGGACATGAACTACAGTCTATACCGTCCCCTCACCCCCCCCGTGTAACAGGACATGAACTACAGTCTATATACCATCCCCTCACCCCCCCCCCGTGTAACAGGACATGAACTACAGTCTATATACCGTCCCCTCACCCCACCGTGTAATAGGACATGAACTACAGTCTATATACTGTCCCCTCACCCCACCGTGTAACAGGACATGAACTACAGTCTATATACCGTCCCCTCACCCCCCCCCCGTGTAACAGGACATGAACTACAGTCTATATACCGTCCCCTCACCTCACCGTGTAACAGGACATGAACTACAGTCTATACTGTCCCCTCACCCCCCTCATGTAACAGGACATGAACTACAGTCTATACCGACCCCTCACCCCCCGTGTAACAGGACATGAACTACAGTCTATACTGTCCCCTCACCTCCCGTGTAACAGGACATGAACTACAGTCTATATACCATCCCCTCACCCCCCCCCCGTGTAACAGGACATGAACTACAGTCTATACCGTCCCCTCACCCCACCGTGTAACAGGACATGAACTACAGTCTATATACCGTCCCCTCACCCCACCGTGTAACAGGACATGAACTACAGTCTATATACCGTCCCCTCACCCCCCTCATGTAACAGGACATGAACTACAGTCTATATACCAACCCCTCACCCCACCGTGTAACAGGACATGAACTACAGTCTATATACCGTCCCCTCACCCCACCGTGTAACAGGACATGAACTACAGTCTATATACCGTCCCCTCACCCCACCGTGTAACAGGACATGAACTACAGTCTATATACCGACCCCTCACCCCCCGTGTAACAGGACATGAACTACAGTCTATATACCGTCCCCTCACCCCCCTCATGTAACAGGACATGAACTACAGTCTATACCGACCCCTCACCCCCCGTGTAACAGGACATGAACTACAGTCTATATACCGTCCCCTCACCCCCCGTGTAACAGGACATGAACTACAGTCTATATACCAACCCCTCACCCCACCGTGTAACAGGACATGAACTACAGTCTATACCGTCCCCTCACCCCACCGTGTAACAGGACATGAACTACAGTCTATATACCGACCCCTCACCCCCCCGTGTAACAGGACATGAACTACAGTCTATATATCGTCCCCTCACCCCCCCCGTGTAACAGGACATGAACTACAATAATATATTCTGAGCCCACACCTCCTGTGTAACAGGTCTTGAACTACAATAATATACACACCGAGCCCTCACCTCCCGCTGGCAGTGAACTTCAGTCACTATCTCCATCTCTTTGTTTTGCAACAGACTGGAGGGGTGCCTGAGTTAGAGGAAAGAGGTTTCTAATCTTGAGCTCTAAGGCCTGATCCCAACACATGTAAGCATTCACATCAAATCAGTCTTTAAACATCCCATCACCCACAACCACTTCTGTCTGATAACTCAGTTTGGTTCAAAGTTCCTCTCACATACCCGACCCTACCCCACACCCTCCCCCTGCACCTTCCTTTCTCACTGTCCCACATTCTTACCCACCCACACCATTCCTACAACACTGTCCTTACCCACCTTCCCTCATTGTTCCTACCCCTCTCCACAGAGAGACCGGGGTACTTCTCAAACAGGAACGATACCCAGCTGTTCAGTTCATTGCAGCCAGACCACTTGTAACTGCCCGCCCTCTCAATCCATCATAGTTCTGCTTAAAAAGTGATCAATCTCAGAACTGAAATCAATGTATGTATTTTGGCGAGGGCTCACCACACCCTGCACAGAAACATAACTCCCAGATCACTCAGCCCATAACCCTCCATTCCTTTCCTGTCCATATATCTATCCAATTTAACTTTAAACGACAACATCGAACCTGCCTCAACCACTTCTGCTGGAAGCTCGTTCCACACAGCTACCACTCTCTGACTAAAGAAGTTCCCCCTCGTGTTACCCCTAAACTTTTGCCCTTTAACTCTCAACTCATGTCCTCTTGTTTGAATCTCCCCATTCTCAATGGAAAAAGCCTATCCATGTCAACTCTATCAATCCCCCTCATAATTTTAAACACCTCTATCAAGTCCCCCCTCTCAACCTTCTACACTCCAAAGAATAAAGACCTAACTTGTTCAACCTTTCTCTGTAACTTAGGAGATGAAACCCAGGCAACATTTTAGTAAACCTCCTCTGTACTCTCTGAATTTTATTGACATCTTTCCTATAATTCGGTGACCAGAATTGTACACAATATTCCAAATTTGGCCTTACCAATGCCTTATACAATTTCAACATTACATCCCAACTCCTATACTCAATGCTCTGATTTATAAAGGCCAGCATACCAAAGGTTTCTTCACCACCCTATCCACATGAGATTCCACCTTCAGGGAACTATGCACCATTATTCCTAGATCCCTCTGTTCCACAGCATTCTTCAATGCCCTACCATTTACCATGTATGTCCTATTTTGATTAGTCCTACCAAAATGTAGCACCTCAAAGTTTTCAGCATTAAACTCCAACTGCCATCTTTCAGCCCACTCTTCCAACTGGCCTAAATCTCTCTGCAAGCTTTGAAAACCTACTTCATTATCCACAACACCATCTATCTTAGTATCATCTGCATACTTACTTATCCAATATACCACCCTATCATCCAGATCATTAATATAAATGACAAACAACATTGGACCCAGTACAGATCCCTGAGGCACACCGCTACACACCCTCCTCCAATCTGACACACAGTTATCCACCACTACTCTCTGGCGTCTCCCATCCAGCCACTGCTGAATCTATTTTACTACTTCCATATTAATGCCTAACGATTGAACCTTCCTAACTAACCTTCCGTGTGGAACCTTGTCAAAGGCCTGACTGAAGTCCATATAGACAACATCCACCGCTTTACCCTCGTCAACTTTCTTAGTAACGTCATCAAAAAAGTCAATAAGATTTGTCAAACATGACCTTCCACACACAAATTCATGTTGACTGTTCCTAATCAGACCCTGTCTATCCAGATAATTATATATACCATCTCTAACAATACCTTCCATCAATTTAACCATCACTGACGTCAAACTCACAGGCCGATAATTGCTAGGTTTACTCTTAGAACCCTTTTTAAACAATGGAACCACATGAGCAATACGCCAATCCTCCAGCGCCATCCCCGTTTCTAATGACATTTGAAATATTCCTGTCAGTGCCCCTGCTATTTCCACACTAACTTCCCTCAAGGTCCTAGGGGATATCTTGTCTAGACTTGGAAACTTATCCACTTTCACATTCCTTAAAAGCACCAGTACTTCCTCTTCTTTAATTGTCATACTTTCCATAACCACCCTTCTTGTTTCCATGATTCAGGACATTTACAAGGACAGGTGTGAAAAAAGGCTCGAAGGATCATTGGGACCTGAGTCACCCCAACCACAAACTGTTCCAGCTGCTACCATCCGGGAAACAGTACCACAGCATAAAGGCCAGGACCAACAGGCTCTGGAACAGCTTCTTCCACCAGGCTATCAGATTGCTTAACATGCTGATTTGAGTGTATATTACATTGACTGTTCTATTTATTATAATTTATTATAAATTATTTTAAATTACTATGATTTCATATTGCACATTTAGACAGACGTAAGGTAAAGAATTTTACTGCTCATGTATGAGAAGGATGTAAGAAATAAAGTTAATACAATTATTTTCTGCCATCATAACTACATGTGCTATATGTGCCTGTTGGTATTATGTTTTGTACCTTGGCCTCAGAGGAATGTTGTATTGATGACAATTAAACTTGAATTTGAGTATCCAACTACCAGCTCTTATTGAGACACAGAGCACAGAAACAGGTTCTTCAGCCAAACTGGTCATGCTGAAATGTTATTTTGCCTTGTCCTATCAACCTGCACCTGGACCATTGCTGTCCATACCCCAACTTCCTGGTGAGAAGATGGTGGCGTGACGCAGCTCACAGCGGCCACTCCGGTGGTGATGTCTGTTATTTGTCAAGTAGGGGGCCGTGCACAATCCTGATTTGATGGAGACAGATGTGAGAGCACGGAGGAACATCTGGTGAAACTTCTGAAATGTCTGCTTCGCTGCTGCTGCTACTGTGTGATCCAGAATCTCCGGAGGAGAAGGCCCCGAGTCCTCGGCTTTGCTTGTTGCTCAGCGGCCGGGGCAGGGTCGAAGCGCTCGGCAGAGGATGGTGCTCGGTGTTGGAGGGCTGGTCAGAGGCTCGAAGTTTTTGGACGGACTCAGAGTCCGCTGTGGTCGGGTGCTTCCAATGGTGCTGCATCAGCAAGTTGGCAGCGCTTGGAGGTTCATGGCCGGGAGAGCTTCTCCCTTCTACCGCCTGCGTGAGATGATGAGTCTATCGGGACTTTGAGACTTTTTTTTACTGTGCCCATGGTCTGCTCTTTATCGAATTATGGTATTGCTTTGCACTGTTGTAACTATATGTTATAATTATGTGGTTTTGTCAGTTTTAGTCTTGGTTTGTCCTGTGTTTTTCTTGTGATATCATTCTGGAGGAACGCTGTATTACTTTTTAATGCATGCATTTCTAAATGACAATAAACGAGGACTGAGTGTCCTCATAATCTAACTCTTGCTTCCTTCCTTCATCCGCCTCTTTATACTGGCAATCTCCCTCTTTCTTTTCAGTCCAGATGAAGGTCCTCGACCTAAGATGTCACCTGTCCATTTCCCTCCATTGATGCTGAGTTTCTCTGGCACTGTTATTCCATTAACATTCTTCTCTTGTTTTCTGCACTTGCCCAGGGCATTTTACTGATTTCATAACATAGACTCTCAGATCTCAGAACTATCAATGTTTCCAGCTTTTTGCCATTCAGAAAGCTGAGATCTCCAGCTTTATCGTGTTTGGCTCAGGTCATGACCTCATATTTGCAGGCTGAAACCCATTTGCCACAGTCTTATTTGTTCATTCAAACTACTGACAGCTCTTCTGTGCACAATACTGCTAGCCTCACATAGAACAGGCCCTTGGGCTCAGCATATTGTGCTGACCTTTCAACTAATCAATCCACCACTTCCCTCCTATACAGCTCTCTATTTTCTTCCATCCATGTACACATCTTAAATACCCCTAATGTAAGTGCATCTACCACCACCCCTCGTACAGCATTCCATGCTCCCACCACTGTGTGAAAAATCCTGCCCCTAACGACCCCCATACTCTCCTCTAATCTCCTTCAAATTATGTCCATGACCTACCCTATCTGTTTCAAACGTGATACAGTACGTGACTCGACAAAAAAGTGGCCTCTACGTGGATGGTCACTTGACCCAGTAACCTCACTCTGCCTGTTTGTGTCTCTGTTTGTATCCTCATGCCTGTCTGTCTGTCTGTATCTTGTTTTACGGCGGTTGGCATCCAGTTTAATGGTGCATTACCGCCACCCTCTGCTCCAGAATGTGCACTAGACATACATTCTAAATCCCTTCACCCAATCACACAAACACACATACACACACACACACACACACAAACCTACACTTTACCCTCCCATCTTTGACCATCCTAGTACCCTATTCCTGTTTATCCGTCATATCCTATAAAAAAAAACCCTGTACCCCTTAAAGATGCTAAAAATACAGAACCAAAGTAATTATTCAATTGGTCTGCCATGTCTTGATCCCCATGATCAATTCACCTGTTTCTGACTGTAAGGGACCTACATTTGTCTTAACCAATCTTTTTCTTTTCACATATCTATAAAAGCTTTTACAGTCAGTTTTTATGTTCCCTGCCAGTTTTTTCTCATAATCTTTTTTCCCTTTCCTAGTTTAGCCCTTTGTCCTCCTCTGCTGGACTCTGAATTTCTCCCAGACCTCAGGTGTGGCGCTTTTTCTGGCTAATTTGTATGTTTCTTCTTTGGAATTGATACTATCCCCAATTTCCCTTGTCAGCCACGGGTGCACTACCTTCCTTGATTTATTCTTTTGCCAAACTGGGATGAACAATTGTTGTAGTTCATCCATGCAACCTTTAAATGCTTGCCATTGCATATCCACCGTCAACCCTTTAAGTATCATTTGCCAGTCTATCGTAGCTAATTCACATCTCATACCTTCAAAGTTACGCTTCTTTAAGTTCAGAACCTTTGTTTCTGAACTAACTATGTCACTCTCCATCTTAATGAAGAATTCCACCATATTATGGTCACTCTTACCCAAGGGGCCTCTCACGACAAGATTGCTAACTAACCCTTCCTCATTGCTCAATATCCAGTCTAGAATGGCCTGCTCTCTAGTTGGTTCCTCGACATGTTGGTTCATAAAACCATCCCGCATACATTCCAAGAAATACTCCTCAGCACCCTTACCAATTTGGTTCTCCCAATTTATATGTAGATTGAAGTCACCCATTATAACTGCTGTTCCTTTATTGCATGCATTTCTAATTTCCTGTTTAATGCCATCCCCAACCTCACTACTACTGTTAGGTGGCCTGTACACAACTCCCACCAGCGTTTTCTCCCTGTTAGTGTTATGCAGCTCTACCCATATTGATTCCACATCCTCCAGGCTAATGTCCTTCCTTTCTATTGCGTTAATCTTCTCTCTAACCAGCAATGCTACCCCACCTCCTTTTCTTTCATGTCTATCCCTCCTGAATATTGAATATCCCTGAATGTTGAGCTCCCATCCTTGGTCACCCTGGAGCCATGTCTCTGTGATCCCAACTATATCATATTCATTAATAACTATCTGCACTTTCAATTCATCCACCTTGTTACGAATGCTCCTTGCATTGACACACAAAGCCTTCAGGCTTGCTTTTACAACACTCTTAGCCCTTATACAATTATGTTGAAAAGTGGCCCTTTTTGATTTTTGCCCTGGATTTGCCGGCCTGCCACTTTTACTTTTCACCTTACTACTTTTTGCTTCTGCCCTCATTTTACACCCCTCTGTCTCTCCGCACTTGTTCCCATCCCCCGGCCACATTAGTTTAAATCCTCCTGAACAACAGTAGCAAACGCTCCCCCTAGGACATTGGTTCCAGTCCAGCCCAGGTGCAGACCGTCCTGTTTGTACCGGTCCCACTTCCTCCAGAACTGGTTCCAATGCCCCAGAAATTTGAGTCCCTCCCTCTTGCATCATTTTTCAAGCCACGTATTCATCTGATATATCTTCCTATTTCTACTCTGACTAGCACGTGGCACTGGTAGTAATCCAGAGATTATTACCTTTGTGGTCCTACTTTTTAGTTTATCTCCTAACTCCCTAAATTCACCTTGTAGGACCTCATCCCATTTTTCACCTATATCTTTGGTACCTATGTGCACCACGACCACTGGCTGTTCACCCTCCCACTCCAGAATGTTCTGCAGCCGCTCAGAGACATCCTTGACCCTTGCACCAGGGAGGCAACATACCCTCCTGGAGTCTCGTTTGCGGCCGCAGAAACGCCTATCTATTCCCCTTACAATCGAATCCCCTATCACTATAACTCTCCCACTCCTTTTCCTTCCCTCCTGTGCCGCAGAGCCACCCATGGTGCCATGAACTCGGCTGCTGCTGCCTTCCTCTGATGAGACATCTCCCCCAACAGTACTCAAAATGGTATATCTGTTTAGCAGGGAGATGACCTCAGGGGACTCCTGCACTACCTGCCTACTGCTACACTGTCTAGTGGCCACCCATTCCCTTTCTGCCTGTGTAGCCTTTACCTGCGGTGTGGCCAACTCACTGAATGTGCTATTCACGACTTTCCCAGCATCACGGATACTCCAGTATGAATCCAATTGCAGCTCCAGCCGCTCAATGCGCTCTGTCAGAAGCTGCAGCTGGACACATTTCCTGCACACACACTGGAAGTATCCCTGATTTCCCACATGCTGCAGGAGGAACAAACCACGGGGCTGATCACAGCTGTCATGACCTACCCAATACGCTACAGCCTCGCCGCCTTTCTTGCTTCAAATAAAATACCGCTGCCGACCGTTCTCCTTTTGAAGGAACTTACCCGGCCTTACCTTGGAGTGAAGCTCGTCCTCAGCCTCTGCTCGCCGAAGCCTCTTGAGACAAAGGCTTTCTACTCTGTCTCCCTCTACTCCGTCGCCCGCTTCGTCAGACTGCTCTCTTTTAAATACTCCCGCTGCTTCACGGACTGATGCACACACACTTGCACAGTCCTGTCCTGATCAACCGCCGAGAAAAATCATTTTCCAGTGCATCCACCAGGAGGGCATAGGCATCAGGCATTCCCGGAAATTTGGGGTTTGCTGAAACACTAGCTACTTCCCCAGGCTGTAACAGGACAGATTTGGACTGGGTGTACCACATAGTTCCTCATTTGCACTCATCATTTGCACCATCTCGGATCGCAAGACCCTGCAGCGGATAGTGAGGTCAGCTGAGAAGATCATCGGGGTCTCTCTTCCCGCCGTTACAGATGCTTACACTACACGCTGCATCCATAAAGCAAACAGCATTATGAAGGACCCCACACACCCCTCATACAAACTCTTCTCCCTCCTGCCATCTGGCAAAAGGCACCAAAGTATTCGGGCTCTCACGACCAGACTATGTAACAGTTTCTTCCCCCAAGCCATCAGACTCCTCAATACCCAGAGCCTGGACTGACACCAACCTACTGCCCTCTACTGTGCCTATTGTCTTGTTTATTATTTATTGTAATGCCTGCACTGTTTTGTGCACTTTATGCAGTCCTGGGTAGGTCTGTAGTCTAGTGGAGTTTTGAATTGTTTTACATAGATCAGTGTAGTTTTTGTATTGTTTCATGTAGCACCATGGTCCTGAAAAACGTTGTCTTGTTCTTACTGTGTACTGTACCAGCAGTTACGGTCGAAATGACAATAAAAAGTGACTTGACTTGATCATTTGGCCTAGGGTGGGCTTGCAGTTTCACACGGCTCTGAACACAAGGTGAATAGACCAGGTTTTCAGGAAGCTTTCTCCAATTCTCTCCTTACAGGCTCTCACTAGCCTTCCCACAGTAGGAGCATTTGTTCCCACAAGAATGGAGGCTTCACTCTTCTCAACCGCATCCAACCAGACCAACACAAACATATCAAGGGTCTCAGCTACTCCAACATCGGCCTCCGAAAACTCCAGCTTCAACGACAGGGCACTAAGGCACACAGTGGAGTTAATGGTAAATGTGTCAAATACCGGTTGTAGAAGGATCTTATGCCGGCCGGTTCAACGAGCAGAGCGGCGGACACCCCTGCTGAAATCTGGAGGGAAACACACAGAGGATGCAGAGGGGGATCACAAAGTCGAGGAAAGAGGACCGGGTCAAGACAACAGAGACTTATGGAGAAGAGGAGTTCGGTGGGTAATAAAATGGACGAGTTCACGGCGCTAGCCAGGCGTCAAAGAACATTTCGGGAGTGCAGTGTTATGTGTTTTACTGGAACAGGGCTGCACAAGGACATACTTGATCAAATCTTTTCCATGGAGGGCTTCCAGACTGTTCGGGCTGACCGGAAGTGCACTGAGAGCAGTAAGCGTAAAGGAGTTGGGTGCTTACTGTTCTGGTTAACAACGGATGGTGCAATCCGGGTCATATTATGATTGAGGAACATGTTTGTAAACCGGATATTGAACTTTTTGCTGTTGGACCCCGGCCATATTCCACCGAGATACAACACCGGGCGTCACGGGAGGTCGTTCCTGCCTGTGGTCATCGAACTTTGCAGCTCCTCCCGTGGAGGGTCAGACACCCTGAGCCAATAGGCTGGTCCTGGACTTATTTCCATCTGGCATAGTTTGCATTTTGTTGTTTGACTGTTTGTGGTTTTTGTATTGCTATATTTATGCTCTATTCTTGGTTGGTGCGGCTGTAACGAAACCCAGTTTCCCTCGGGATCAATAAAGTATATCTATCAATCTCTCTATCTATCTATCTGTACTGCAGAGTAACCTGAGAACCTGTGTCGAGTAAGCTACTACTACTACTACTAGGTCGACTCAGGCCTCGGGGGCCAGCGTCGGCAGAAGTGGACTTTCCACTTCTCCCTCTCCCTCATCAGCGTGTCCAATTCATCTTTATAAATACCTCAATCTGTACGGATACACCAGAGCTTGGCCCTGCTAAGCCTTCAGGAATAGGGTTTTGCACTTGGGCGTGCCCCTTGTCACACTGATTGAAGTGTGTTTCTCCCGAGTCGCCAGGCCATTCCCTCACTGGGTCTCTCCGAGGGGCCCCGACTTCCCCTTCTGTTTAGGTAAGTGTTGGTTTCCAAAGGTTTTCCCATCCTTCATATTTCTACTTGAAATGTCCATCCCTACCACAGTTGTAACAGAAAATACCAGTCGCTCCCTGGTCAAGGGACCCCGCTCAGTAGCAGCCCTCTGCTTAGTGCGTCCCATCAATGGGTCCGGCTCCCTATTGGCTTTGTCGTGCTTGGTGCCAGCACCAGCCAATCTCAACTGAGATACCCCAGCTTTCAAATCTTTCACTGCATCCTGCAAAACCCCCGCCTGTGTGACATCAGGGGCCGCTCCAGCAACAGGGGCTACTGCCGAGGACTGTGCCTTACTGACGGAGGCCTTTCGCTCCTCCATCGTGTTTTCCTCCTCTCTGGCTTCCCTGATCAGCTTGATGAACGAGGGAGGAGGATGCGACTTACGAGACAATCGGAGGCTTAAAGCAATCATGTCATGTGACTGTGCGCCCTTCGCCACTTGATCCATCCTTAATTGATTCACATCAGCCAGCTGAATGGCCCCTTTACAGCGCAA
This sequence comes from Mobula hypostoma, assembly GCF_963921235.1. Classification (NCBI taxonomy): domain Eukaryota; kingdom Metazoa; phylum Chordata; class Chondrichthyes; order Myliobatiformes; family Myliobatidae; genus Mobula; species Mobula hypostoma. Next base: position 56,692,802 of record NC_086119.1, on the reverse strand, counting down.
GCAAAGCAGCCATGTCTCCAGCGGAAAAATGTAGGCAGAAAGTTTTTCCCCTTCCACCTGAAACAGGTGCCTGAACCACGTCATACGCTCCACTGAGCTTCCTGTCGTGCCAAAAACACGTTCCAGTGCTTCCATGTAGCCCACGGATGTAAGCAATGAGTTCTCTGCCTTTAAGGACCCCACCACCTCAGCAGCCTTAGACTCTCTACCCGTCGCTGTCTTTTCATACTATCTGAGCACAGCAACTCACCCAGTAACTGAGGTGTTCACTCTGCCCAAGTCTCACATTCCCCCTCCCCCTCGGGGGTGGGCTTCACTCCCCAGAACATTCTCAGCCTCTGATAACTTGGACTCTCTGCCGGGGCACTTTGCCAATAATCCACCAGGGACGTAATTGCCGATACCAACTCAGAATTTCCATCACCCACTGAAGGACCCACTAGACCTTCCATATCATCCTTCCTCTCCTTCTGCAGAAACGAGAACAACTTGTCTTCAAAGTCTCCGCCCACCCTCAGCTGTGGGAAATTTGTCTTCAAATTCTTCACCCTCGGCTACACTCGAGAAGTATGGACAGCCCATGGCCCCGCTTCTCCAGGTGCCCCAGTCGTACCAGGCAGATCTACTTCTGTCATGTACTTGCTAGTCTGGACTAACACAACATCTTTACCAGCCAACTGATCAAAACACAGTAACTTACCCTAATACCTTAACGGTACTTTAAGCCCTGATCAACAACTGGACTGCGGATATCCAACACACTCAAAACACAAGCGTTTATTGTGGGTAATCCCTTTGAATCGCCCAAAATTCAATTTCTGCAGCGCCTATAATCAAGTATCTAATCCTTTCCCGGGCACGTTTAAACACAGGCTTAAACTCACAACCACTTCACAACCCACTTCATAACTTTTTACAGCAAATACACAAATTAGCAAATCAGATCACGTATTACCAGGCGTCTCTAGAAACATGGCTAGTTAGCCCCTCACTAATAAGCCAATGGGCTCAGCGGTGAGAAAACCACCTTTCTCGAACTCCGTACGTCTAGGGTCGATATGACTTGGGTCCCACCAGATGGGAAAGCAGGACACTGTGTAAATGCTGCCCACTTGCAATTACCCCTCGACAAGAAATAACAGATCATACACTGCATACAATTACAAGAGGTATATTTATGAATGTCACTTATTCAAAGTTATTAAAGCAGAAAAGGAAAAAGGAAAAAATAAAAGAGACAATTATAATTGAAACAGTCAAATGTACACAAAGGTGGAGCTCAGATCTTCCGAAAGCTGGAGGTGTCCATGAACTCACAGCGCCAACTTCTATTCCCCGATCACCGACGGAACTTTCCACCTTGGACTCCACCTTGGCACAATCCAGTTGGACCAAATCCTACTACCGGTTCTCTCGATCTTCTCTCTCCATCTCCCGCTGAAAAGGGCCTCAACCCCTTCAATGTCCATCACAAAACCTCTCCACCGAGCTTTCTCTAGAACCTTCTCCCATTTCCACCAACCTGACTGGCTGACCCAACATTCCTAAGCTGAGTGTCACAACCCCTTATCTTTAACTGAAACCCAAACACAACCAGTGGAGCACACTGCTTCTACAGAAAACTATTGAATCAAATATTCCACAGCATTATCAGTAAATGCTTAGCAGTAAAATCTTAACAAGGCATTACATGCTCCTTACAGTTTAGATATATTTTTAAAAGGACTCACATTTGATTGGATTAAAAAAAAGACATTCTCAACATGCTGTAGCTCATGAATCTTTTTGGGCTGATATTCACAGAGCAAAGCTCACAAGATGTTCTGGGTGCAAAGGCGAGTTAAGTGTGATGCTCACTGAAGAATTAACTTGGCCACCAGGAAGCAGTTGCAGTGTACGACAGAAGGTGGTCCACATTCAGCTTTAAATATCAGCATGCAGAAACAGGAAACTCCAGGGACGTGATACGACAGGAAAGAAAGACTTAATGACTGTACTTTCTCAACTATAACAATTCGTCATAATTTCCCTGTCACACACCTACACAAGTGAACTTATGAGTATAAAATGCAATGTGACAACCAACATATCCTTGGGACGTGGAAGGAAACCAGATCAAACAAGGGAAACCAGAGTCACTGGGAGAACATGCAAACGCCACAGACCCAATGTCAATAAGACCACGGAACTGATTGTGTCAGCATGAATTAATCAGTCTGATGGCCTGGTGGAAGAAGCTGTCCCGGAGCCTGTTGGTCCTGGCTTTTATACTGTGGTACTGTTTCCCGGATGGTAGCAGCTGGAACAGTTTGTGGTTGGGGTGACTCAGGTCCCCAATCATCCTCTGGGCCCTTTTTACACACCTGTCACTGTAAATGTCCTGAATAGTGGGAAGTTCACATCTACAGATGCGCTGGGCTGTCCGCACCACTCTCTGCAGAGCCCTGTGATTAGGGGAAGAGGAGTTCCCGTACCAGGCAGCTATACAGGCAGTCAGAATGCTCTCAATTGTGCCCCTACAGAAAGTTCTTAGGATCTGGGGACTCATTCTTCAACTACCTGCAATGAAAGAGGCGCTGTTGTGCCTTTTTCACAACACAGCCGGTGTGTACAAACCACGAGATCCTCGGTGATATGTATGCTGAGGCTGCAGAGGCTTGTAAAGCTGTTCACCCTCTCAACCCCAGATCCACTGATGTCAATAGGGGTTAGCCCGTCTCCATTCCTCCTGTAGTCCACAACCAGCTCCTTTGTTTTTGTGACATTGAGGGAAAGGTTGTTTTCCTGCCACCACTGTGTCAGAGAGATGTCTTCTTCTCTGTAGGCTGCCTTGTTATCATTTGAGATAAGGTCAATCAATGTAGTCTCATCTGCAAATTTAATTATCAGATTGGAGCTGTGGGTGGTGACACAGTCATGGGTTTCAGAGGGTAAAGGTGGGGGCTTAGGACACAAACCCGGGGTGGGGGGGGCTGTGGTTTCAAGTTCCTGAGTGTCAACATCTCTGTAGATCTACCCTGGGCCCAACATATTTTCAGGAGATCTGGTAAGTGACCAAAGATTCTCACAAATTTCTGCCGCAAGATGTACCTTGGAGAGCATTCACATACCGGCTGTGTGGTGAAAAAGGCAATTGCAGATAGTTGAAGAATGAGTCCCCAAATCCTAAGAACTTTCTGTAGGGGCACAATTGAGAGCATTCTGACATACTATACTGCGCGATTTATAGTGTATTTTATGTATTGAACTGTACTGCTGCTGGAAAACAACAAATTTCACGCCTTAACCGGAAAGAGAGTTAGTCTCCTACCCAACCCACCAAAGGCTATGTGGAGATTGAACCATGAACCCTTTGCTCTGTCGTTCCTGGGACTTCCTTGCAAGACACTCAGAGTGGAGATACTGCTTGCAGAGCCCAGAGCTGAACGTGCAAGCTATGTCACCCACAGTGGACAGCACTCCAACTAGCTGCGTTACAGAGATTTTAATGCACATGATGACAAGAGGCTGCAGAGATTTGTAAGTTCAATCAGCCCAATCATCGAGGAATCTTCAGGAGGCAGTGCCCATCATGAAGGACTCTCCCCATCCATGACATGCAATCTTCTCGTTACTACCATTAGGGAGGAATTACAGGAGCTGCAAGACCCACACTCAATGATTCAAGAACAGGTTCTCCCACTTCATCAGTTTTCTGAACTATGAATGATGAACCTCAATATCCACTTTTTCTGCACTAATTGATAGTAATTTTATGCCTTTGCACTGTGCTACAACAGAGGGGAACCTCCAGGTGATGATGTGCCCCTGAATCTGCTGCCCTCATAACCCATGGTGGAAGCGGTGTAAACGGAGTGAGAAATTGCAGTGTAAGTGGGTCGCCCTGCAGCTACCTTACACTAGTGGTGGAGAGAATGAACATTCAGGGAAATTTAAGGGTTGCTTATCCCAGAGCTGCTCGGCTCTGAATTGTGCAAGGCTGTGTGATATTGTAACAACACTCACCCAAGTAAGTGGAATGGCTTCCCTCACACTCCCAGCGATTATAGATGGTGAAAAGGCTTAGTGGGGTTAGCAGCCAAGTCACTCGTAACAGGATACATAACCTTTAATCTGCTTGTAGACACAGTATTTACCATAAAAAGCTGATAAATTCACTCGCTGACCCACTGGTAATCTGGTTCAGATGATGACTCACCTCCTGACAAAACCTAGCTGTTGGCCCTTCCTCTGCAGATTCAGCGAACTCTGTCCATGGCATCTTCTCTCTGGTGCAAAACGCAAAAGGCATAGCTACAAAAGAAAACACTGCATTGAGCTCTAGCACTGAAACAGAACACCATTCCCAGCTATGCTCAGAAAGAAGAGGTGGTGTGTTCCTGGGGATTTCAGTGAGTCGAGACTCAGAAGGAAAGCCAGTGAATGCAAAGATGACCTCCGTCACACACATTCCTGGGAAGAGTGCAAGGGCCGCTCTGGAGCAGTACCGGAAGCTGGCTCACAATTCCACTCATATCACAGAAACCAGCCCCCCCTCCATCGACTCTCTACACCTCTCACTGTCTCAGCAAAGCAGCCAACACCCCCCACGAGGGTGGGTTTTTATTTTCTCCCCTCCCACTAGGCAGAAGATACAGAAGCTTGAGAAAACGTGTCACCAGACTTAAGGACGGCTTCTATCCTACCGTTATCAGACTGAAAGGCCTGGATAGAGAAGACATGGAGAAGACCTTTCCAATACTGGGAGAGTCTAGGACCGGAAGGACTCAGAATACAAGGATGCCCCTTTACAAGAGATAAGGAAGACATTTCTTCATCAGAGGGTGGAGAATCTAAAGAGTTAATTGGCCCGTGGAGGCCAAGTCATTGGGTATCTTTAAAGCAGAGGTTGATAGGTTTTGATTAATAAGGGCGTCAAAGATTACAGGAGGAAGACAGGAGAATGGGGTTCAGAAGGGTAATACAGTAAATCAGACATGATGGAATGGCAGAGCAGACTCGATGGGACCAAATGCTACTCTATGTTATAAGTTCCTCACCTCAGCAAGCATTTGTGAACCTTGCCTTTGAAGGAGTTGGCTTCAGTGCCAGTACAAAAATAGGAGCATTCTGATCTTCAAGTACAACCAAATGAGAGTATCAGGGTGGCCAACCTCACTGACATCAATTGAGAAGCCCAACACAAACCGAGAGGGCCTCTGCCCATTTCTCCAGGTGTCACTTTGGATCTTTGGTCACACCTGCCCCAAGTCACACTCAGAACTCGCTGCAGGAACTCAGCAGGTCAGGCAGCATCCGTGGAAACGATCAGTTAACGTTTCGGGCCGGAACCCTTCGTCAGAACTGAAGAGGGAGGGGGCAGAGGCCCTATAAAGAAGGTGGGGGGAGGGTGGGAAGGAGAAGGCTGGTAGGTTCCAGGGGAAAGATAAAGGGGTGGGGGAGGGGAAGCAGGGAGGCGATAGGCAGGAAGGGTGAAGAAGGAATAGGGGAAAACACAATGGGTAGAGAAGGAGGCGGAACCATGAGGGAGGTGATAGGCAGCTGGAGGAGGGGACAGAGTGACATAGGGATAGGGGAAGGGAGGGGGAGGGAATTACCAGAAGTTGGAGAATTCTATGTTCATACCAAGGGGCTGGAGACTATCTAGACAGTATATGAGGTGTTGCTCCTCCAACCTGAGTTTAGCATCACCAAGGCAGTAGAGCAGGGTTGCTTTGACCCCAGCATCTGCAGAGTATTGTGTGTTTCCAAGTCACACTCCAAGTGGCAGCAACTAACTAGCACCAACCAAAATGGAAGGGGAAAGGAATAGAATGAGCTCAGCCAACCATGACCTCCCAAGTGTACACATGAGCACACAGCCACCCAATAGCTACTTACCCAGCACATTTCAAAGCAGTGTACACTGAGTACACTCAGCAAGGTAATGGAAAACTTGCACCTTGGCATTTCTGGCAACTTGCCCTGCTGCAGGAAACATTGCAATATCTTGTTCAGTAATTGTAGGACAGATTAATGATTCATTAAAAAAAGGCAGCACATGCAACCATACAGTACTTTGTCAGCACCCAAAGGAAGTTTAAATTTAAGAATCGATTTGATGTGCTCCAGTTCTCAGCCTTAGCACAGGCCAGCACCCTTGTGGGAAATGGAATGTAAAAATAAATACATTTAAAAGAAACAACTTCTTTGAAGTGTTGTGCCACCTGATCTGGTTATTTCATCTTTGAATCTGTTTGTCACAAGCAAAAAAATGCCCCCAATCTACCTGTGGGACAGTGGGATACTGAAAATGCCATCAAACCAGTATAATCAGAGTTCCTGAACAACGATACAGAGACACAAGTTTCACTCCAACAACAGCTGGTGATTTTAGATTAAAAGCAGAATCTTACAAACAAGCCAGTCTCAGTTACAATCCGTAACTAGAGAGCTGCTAAACAAAGCCACGAGTGACTGATGAATGGAATGCGTTGACCATCCCATCTGAAATGCGCACAAGTTATCGGGATGAGGTCATTCAGCCTGTTGAGTTTGTTCTGCCATTCGATCACAGATGATTCCTTCTTCCCTCTCAACCCCATTCTCCTGCCTTTCTTTTGCAACTCCAGATGGGTTCAGGGGCAATAGGGAATGGACAATAAAGTAAGCTCAAAGTTCAAAGTAAACTTAGTATCAAAGTGCATACGTGTCATCATATACAAATGGGGAGATCTGTTTTTTTTTTGCGGCATTCATAGTAATTACAAGAAACATAATAGCCCATACCCAGCAGGACACACAAACAAACAATGCCAACAAACTGCAAATACAAAAAAAAACAAATGAACAATAAATATCGAGAACATGAGATGAAAGAGAGCCCATAGGCTGTGGGAACAGTTCAGTACTGGGGTGCGTGAAGTTGAGTGAAGATATCCCCTCTCGTTGAAGAGCCTGATGGTTGAGGGGTAATAACTGTTTCTGAATCTGGAGCTGAGGCTCCTTCACCACCTTCTTGATCATAGCACTGAGAAGAGAACATGACCTGGGTGGTGGGGGCCCTTGATGATGGATGCTGCTTTCCTTCAACAATGCTCCACTTAGATGTGCTCAATGTCGGGAAGGGCTTTACTTGTGATGGGCTGGGCTGTATTCACGACATTTTGTAGGCTTTTCCATTCAAGGGCTTTACTGTTTCCATACCAGACTGTGGTGTAACCTGTCAATATACTCTCTACCGCGCACCTACAGAAGTTTTTCAAAGTTTAAGATGTCATGCTGAATCTTCGCAAGCTTCGAAGAAAGTAAAGGTGCTGTCGGAATTTCTCCATAGTCGCACTTACGTGCTGGACCCAGGGTAGATCCTCTGAAATAACACCCAGGAATCTAAAGTTGCTGGTCCTCTCTGTAACTGATCCCTGATGATGACTGGCTTGTGGTAGGGGTCCCCAACCTTCTGCGCACCGCGGACCCGTTTATTATTGACAATATTCTTGTGGACCTCACGTGCATTCAAGTTCAGCAGTGGGCGTGACAGGGAATGAGGAAAGGTGCAGCTGACTCATAGTGGTTCATATCGCCAAATCATATCATTTTCTTCTGGCCCGGTGGCACATGCTCGTGGCCCGGTGGTTGGGGACCACTGGCTTATGGTATCTGTTTTCCTCCTCTTGAAGTCAATAATCAGCTCCTTGGTCTCACTGACATTAAGTAACAAGTTGTTGCTGTGGCACCACTCAGCCAGATTTTCAATCTCCCTCCTTTACAGTGAAGTTATCAGCAAACTTCAATATAGCATTGGAGTTGTGCTTAGCCTCACAGTTATCAGTATAAAGCAAGTAAAACACTGGGCTAAGCACACAGCCTTGATGTGCACCTGTGCTGATGGAGATTGTGGAGAAGATGCTGTTGCCAATCTGAACTGACTGGGGTCTGCAAGTGAGGAAATCGAGGATCCAATCACACAAGGAAGTACTGAGGCCAATGTCTTGAAGCTCATTGATTAGTTTTGAGGGGTATTGGACTGAATGCCAAGCTTGAGACAATGAAGAGCATCCTGACATATGCATTTTCAGTACACAAACAAGAGAAAATCTGCAGATGCTGGACATCTGAGCAACACACACAAAATGCTGGAGAAACTCAGCAGGCCAGGCAGCATCTATGGAAAAAAGTACAGTCAATGTTTCAGCCCAAACACGTGCTATATACCTCTTCATTGGCCAGATGTTCCAGCGATGAGCGAGCAGCCAATTAAATGGCACCTGCTGTTGACCTGTTGTGACCGTAGGCAAATTGCAGTGGATCCAAGTAGTTTCCCAGGCAAGATTTGAAATATTTCATCACCAACCTCTCAAAATATTTCATCACAGTGGACGCAAGTGCTACTGGCAATAGTAATTGAGACAGGTTACCATAATCTTCTTAGGCACCGGTATAATTGAAGCCTGCTTGAAGCAGGAGGGTACCTCAGACTGCCGAAATGACAGGTTAAAGATATTGGTGAACACTCCAGCACAGGTCTTAATACTGAGCCACTTACCCCATCTGGGCCGGATGGTTTGGACAGGTTGGGTGAGTGGGCAGATGCACTTTAATGTGGATAAATGTGAGGTTATCCACTTTGATAGCAAGAACAGGAAGGCAGATTACTATCTGAATGGTGTCAAGTTAGGAAAAGGGGAAGTACAACGAGATCTAGGTGTCCTTGTTCATCAGTCACTGAAAGTAAGCATGCAGGTACAGCAGGCAGTGAAGAAAGCTAATGGCATGTTGGCCTTCATAACAAGGGGAGTTGAGTATAGGAGCAAAGAGGTCCTTCTGCAGTTGTACAGGGCCCTGGTGAGACCACACCTGGAATATTCTGTACAGTTTTCATCTCCAAATTTGAGGAAGGACATTCTAGCTATTGAGGGAGTGCAGCGTAGGTTCACGAGGTTAATTCCCGGGATGGCGGGACTGTCATATGTTGAAAGATTGGAGTGACTGGGCTTGTATACACTGGAATCTAGAAGGATGAAAGTGGATCTGATTGAAACATATAAGATTATTAAGGGATTGGACACACTAGAGGCAGGAAACATGTTCCCGATGTTGGGGAAGTCCAGAACCAGAGCCCACAGTTTAAGAATAAGGGGTAGACAATTTAGAACGGAGTTGAGGAAAAACATTTTCACACAGAGGGTTGTGGTTCTGTGGAATGCTCTGCATCAGAAGGCAGTGGAGGCCAATTCTCTGGATTCTTTCAAGAAAGAGTTAGATAGAAGCTCTTAAAGATAGTGGAGTGAAGGGATAAGGCGAGAAGGCAGGAAAAGGGTACTGATTGTGGATGATCAGCCATGATCACAGTGAATGGTAGTGCTGGCTCGAAGGGCCAAATGGCCTACTCCTGCACCTATTGTCTATTGTTTCTGTGGGTTCACCCTTCCGTACGATGCTCTCACGTCAACCTCAGAGACTGAAATTACAGGGTCGTTGGGGGCTGTGGGAATTCATGAGGGTTCCTCCATGTTTTGATGGTCAAAACTCATCTGGGAGCAAAGCCTTGTTGTCACTTATTTCACTTTGTAGGAGGTGACAGTATGTATGCAGGCCCTGGCACAGCTATCCAGTACCCTTCAGTGATTCAAGTTCGGCACAGAATTGCTACATTGCACATGGAATGGCTTTCCGGAGGTCATACCTGGACCTCCTGTACCTTATTTCATTGCCAGACTTGAATGCCAGTGATCTGGTTCATCCAGGGCTTCTGATCGGGAAAGACTGAATGACTTTGTGAGGATTACTAAAGTCCATGACAACCGTGGTGTATTCGTTCAGATCCTCTGATGAGTCCTTGAACACATCCCAGTCCACCAACTCAAAGCAATCCCAGCAACCCACTTATTTAACCCTAGCTGAATCATAGGACAATTTACAATGACCAGGTAACCAACTAGCCAGTATATCCTTGGACTGTGAAAGGAAATCGGAGCACTCAGACAAAATCCATACAGTCACAAGGGAGAACGTACGAATTCTGGAAACACCACAAGCAATAATAGCTTTCAAAGTTACAGGCATCAAAAAATAAACACTTATCTTAGAGTGATGTGATAAGTAAGATACACATGGACAAGAAGAAGATATTTATCATCCAGCTGCCCATGCCTTTAAACCACCTGCTATTGCAAAAGGCAGGACTGTGAATGGGTTGCAAAGATAATTGGAACAATCAACCAAACATTTCAAGTGCTGGGTTTGTGGGAGACAAACAGAATAACAAGCTCAGTTAAATGTACAATAGCCGACGGTTTCTGAGTATTGCAAAAAGGCTGCAGAACTGATGCCAGGCTAGAGATGATAGGAGCGGCTCAAAAATCCACAAGGTGAATGAAATGCTTTCCCAAGAAAAGGAGCTGCAGATCCCCTCGCCCCATCACCTGGAAGTGCAAGAGAAGACATACTGGTCCTATATTGGGTGGGTGATATCAACAGCTTTAGTCAATTACTGAATCAACACCGTCTCCCAGTGAAATAGCACAAATATAACAGCAGAAATGAAAACAGAAAATGATGGAAACGTTCATAAAGTCGGGCAACATTTGTAGAAAGACTAACAAAATTCATGACTGTGAAATGTCAAATGTTTCTTCTTCTACAGATACTGCCTGATTTGCTGAGTATCCACAGTGATTAGATTAGATTAGATTATGAGAACACTCAGTCCTCTTTTATTGTCATTTAGAAATCAAAAATTTCAAAAATTAAAAACCAAAGCACTGCAGATGCTGGAGATCTGAAACAACTGTAGGAAACACTCAGCAGGTCAGAAAGAATCTGTGGAGAGAGAAAAACAAAAGTTAATTTTCTGGTGCAAATGTGAATTGCCTGAGCCTAAATATTGTCTGTATCCTACTGCTTGGCCTGATTTGTTATGAGACAACACAAATGGACGAGAACATTAAAAATCTCCACTAATGGCCTTCTGAATGGAGGGAAAGCTCATGATGGAAGTAACTGAGGAAGGCTGTAGACAATACAGCAGTATATGGATTTCAGCAAGGCATTTGATAAGGTACCCCATGCAAGGTTTATTGAGAAAGTAAGGAGGCATGGGATCCAAGGGGACCTTGCTTTGTGGATCCACAGTTGGCTTGCTCACAGAAGACAAAGAGTGGTTGTAGATGGGTCATATTCTGCATGAAGGTCAGTGACCAGTGATGTGCCTCAGGGATCTGTTCTGGAACCCCTACACTTTGTGATTTTTATAAACGACCTGGATGAGGAAGTGGAGGGATGGGTTATTAAATTTGCTGATGACACAAAGGTTAAGGGTGTTGTGGATAGTGTAGAGGGCTGCTCGGAGGTTACAGTGGGACATTGATAGGATGCAAAACTGGGCTGAGAAGTGGCAGATGGAGTTAAACCCAGATAAGTGTGAGGTGGTTCATTTTGGTAGGTCAAATATGATGGCAGAATATGGTATTAATGGTAAGACTTTTGGCAGTGTGGAGGATCAGCGAGATCTTGGGACACTCAAAGCTGCAGCGCAGGTTGACTGTGTGGTCATCACACAGTTGGCTTTCATCAACTGTGAGATTGAGTTTAACAGCCAAGAGGTAATGTTACAGCTATATAGGACCTTGGTCAATACTGTGCTCAGTTCTTGTCACCTCACTACAGGAAGAATGTGGAAACTAGAGAAAGGGTGTAGAGGGGATTTACAAGCATGTTGCCTGGATGAGAATAGGTGGAGTGAACTCAGCCTTTTCTCCTTGGAGCAGCGGAGGATGAGAGGTGACCTGATAGAGGTGTACAAGATGATGAGAGGCATTGATCATGTGGATAGTCAGAGGCATTTTCCCAGGGCTGAAATGGCTAGCACGAGAGGGCACAGTTTTAAGGTGCTTGGAAGTAGGTACAGAGGGGATGTCAGAGGTAAATTTTTTTATGCAGAGAGTGGTGAGTGTGTGGAATAGGCTGCCGGCGACGGTGGTGGAGGTGGATACGATAGGGTCTTTTAATAGACTCCTGGATAGGAACATGGAGCTTAGAAAAATATTGAGGGCTATGGGTAACCCTAGCAATTTCTAAGTAAGTACATGTTCGGCACAGTATTGTGGGCCAAAGGGCCTGTATTGTGCTGTAGGTTTTCTATGTTTCTAAGGGTTTGGGCTCAGGACACTAGTTGGTGGAACTCCTGTAGTGAAGTCCTGTGGACAATAATAACATTGTCATGACTTTGCTACGTTTCATTCTAGTCAGAGAAGAGTTTTTCCTTTGATGCCCGTGGACATCGGTTTTACTAGGGTTCCTGGTTTCCACATTCACCTCCTGTCCACGTTTGGGCATAAGGCTGAATGTTAAGCAAGTGGGGAAGGAGTTGTTGTGCTGGCTAACCAGGTACGGGCTTTGCCAGTAACGTTACACGGCATTTCCAATGATGTGGTCACTTACTCCAAGCTTCCTGGAAGCAGATTATGTTAACTCCACACATGGCAGCCACTTCCACAAGGTCTCCAATTCGCTTATGGAGAGCTGCAACCTAGGGAAAAGAATGTTACAATGTAAGCACAGAAGCTGGTTTGCATGAAACACATTTCCACTTTGAGCAAATCTGGAGTGGTGGCCTCAGTAACTTTTCTGAACTGTTATGTCTCTCACTTTTACAGCAGAGGGCCTGTCTCCATCTCATTACTGTCTACATTCGCTATGGTACCACTTCAAACCTGCACATGCACAATTGACAAATGTTTGTCGACAAATAGAAGCATAATTCCTCCACACAAGGTAATCTCTCTGTTCCTTTCTTAATAGACTAAAGCTCCAACATCAAAGGTTGAGCAAAACACACAAAATGCTGGAGGAACTTAGCAGGCCAGGCAGCATCTATAGAAAAGGGTACATTCAACGTATTGGGCTGAAACGCTTCGGCAGGACTAGGGAAAATAAGATGAGGAGTAGAGTTAAAAGGTGGGGGGGTCGGGAGAGAAACACAAGGTGATGGGTGAAGCCGGGGGGGGGGGGGGTGAAGTAGAGCTGGGAAGTTGATTGGTGAAAGAGATACAGGGCTGGAGAAGGTGGAATCCAACTGGAAAAGACAGAAGAACATGGAAGAAAGAAAAGGGGGGAGGAGCATCAAGGGAAGGCAATGGGCAAACAAGGAGATAAGGTCAGAGAGGAAAAAGGGGATGGGGAATGTTGGGGGAGGGGGCATTACCAGAAGTTCGAGAAATCGATGTTCATGCCATCAGGTTGGAGGCTACCCAGACGCAATATAAGGTGTTGTTCCTCCAACCTGAGGATTTCCAGCAGCTACAGATTTTCTCTTGCTTGCAATCAAAATCGAGGACAGCACAAGATGCAGATGGAAGTCAGCGAGGAGGACAGAGATAATGAGCTGGTTATAAACAAAAGCTAGCATGTAGTCAGGTATCCAAATGCAGCTTTTGGAAAGCTCCAATGTGAATCATCCCACCACTGCTGGGCAGGCCTTCAGATGCCTCAGCCACAAGCCTGGATTCCATCCTTAAACCTCAACAGCCTCATCTTTAAAACTTTACCTCGTCTCTTTTTGTCACAGCCATAGAAATCCACAGTGGAGACTTTGGATCCATCTAGTCCGTGCTGAAATATTATTCTGCTTATTCCCATCGACCTGCACCCAAACTCCATATCCCTCCCATCATACACGATCCAAATTTCTCTTAAATGTTAAAATCGACCCTACATCCACCACCTGCACCAGCAGCTTGTTGCATACTTTCACTACTCTGAGTGAGTAAATTCACCCTCATGTTCCCCTTACGCAGTTCACCTTTCACCCTTTACCCATGACCTTTAGTTCTAGTCTCAGTCAGGTGAGGTCTCACTGAAGAAGCCTGCTTGTATTTACCCTTTCTATACCCCTCATAACTTTGTACACTCCTATCAAATCTCCCCTCATTGTCCTGTGCTTTAGGGGATAAAGTCCTAACCTCCTTACACATTCCCTACAATTCAGGTTCACAAGTCTCAGCAACATCCTTGTAAATTTTCTCTGGATTCCTTCAACTTTATTGACATCTTTCTTGCAGGTAGGCGACCAAAACTGCACACACAATAGTCCAAATCCCAACTCAACACTTTGATTTATTAAGACCAATGTGCCAAACCCTTTCTTTACAACCCAATCTACCTGTGACACCACATTCAAGGAATGATGGACCTGTATTCCCGGATCCCTCTGTTCCATAAGACCATAAGACAAAGGAGCAGAAGTTGGCCCATCGAGTCTGCTCCACCACACTCCTTGGTGCCCGACTGCTCACCATGCAAGTTCTACCCTGGTTTGTCCTCACAATGCGCAACTCCTCAGCACTTGTCAACAAAGTGCAAAACTTGTCTGTATTAAATTCCATCTACCACTTTTCTGCCAATTTTTCCAGCTGGTCAAGCTCCCACTGCAGGTTATGATAGCCTTCCTCGTTGTCCACTACACCCCCAATCTTGATGTTATCTTCAAACGTGCTGATCCAGTTTACCACATTACGATCCAGATGATGATGAACAACAATGGACCCAGTACCACCCCAGCAGCACACCACCAGCCACATGCCTCCAGGCAGAGCGCCAACCATCTACTACCCAATCTATACTCCTCATTATTATGTACACCTCTATCAAACCTCTCCTCTCTCTGCTACACCACGGAACAAAGTTCAAGCTTTCTCAGCTCCTCAAGTCACAGCAATGTGCCTTCAGATTCTTTATGGTTCAGTAACATTAACTGGAGACAGATTTTGAGGCATAAGAGAAAGAAATTCACAATGACATGAATATGTTCTGCTTCATTATCTCCAAGACTGAAAGCCTTCCCTGTGTCATAGTGACTCAGTATTTCAGTTTGGTCCGTTCAGCCCCAATTCCTTGGGCACTCAGTACTCAGCAGTATAAATGAATAGGTGGACTGTTAGTGGCTGTTCAAAATCACTTTCTTCTAGATCTAGTACTAGGTAATGAACTGGGTCAGGTCACAGATCTCTCAGTGGGTGAGCATCTGGGGGACAGTGACCACCGCTCCCTGGCCTTTAGCATTATCATGGAAAAGGATAGAATCAGAGAGCACAGGAAAATTTTTAATTGGGGAAAGGCAAATTATGAGGCTATAAGGCTAGAACTTGCGGGTGTGAATTGGGATGATGTTTTTGCAGGGAAATGTACTATGGACATGTGGTCGATGTTTAGAGATCTCTTGCGGGATGTTAGGGATAAATTTGTCCCGGTGAGGAAGATAAAGAATGGTAGGGTGAAGGAACCATGGGTGACAAGTGAGGTGGAAAATCTAGTCAGGTAGAAGAAGGCAGCATACGTGAGGTTTAGGAAGCAAGGATCAGATGGGTCTATTGAGGAATATAGGGAAGCAAGAAAGGAGCTTAAGAAGGGGCTGAGAAGAGCAAGAAGGGGGCATGAGAAGGCCTTGGTAAGTAGGGTAAAGGAAAACCCCAAGGCATTCTTCAATTATGTAAAGAAAAAAAGGATGACAGGAGTGAAGGTAGGACCGATTAGAGATAAAGGTGGGAAGATGTGCCTGGAGGCTGTGGAAGTGAGCGAGGTCCTCAATGAATACTTCTCTTCAGTATTCACCAATGAGAGGGAACTTGATGATGGTGAGGACAATATGAGTGAGGTTGATGTTCTGGAGCATGTTGATATTAAGGGAGAGAGGTCTTGGAGTTGTTAAAATACATTAGGACAGATAAGTCCCCGGGGCCTGACGGAATATTCCCCAGGCTGCTCCACGAGGCGAGAGAAGAGATTGCTGAGCCTCTGGCTAGGATCTTTATGTCCTCGTTGTCCACGGGAATGGTACCGGAGGATCGGAGGGAGGCGAATGTTGTCCCCTTGTTCAAAAAAGGTAGTAGGGATAGTCTGGGTAATTATAGACCAGTGAGTCTTACGTCTGTGGTGGGAAAGCTGTTGGAAAAGATTCTTAGAGATAGGATCTATAGGCATGTAGAGAATCATGGTCTGATCAGGGACAGTCAGCATGGCTTTGTGAAGGGCAGATCGTGTCTAACAAGCCTGATAGAGTTCTTTGAGGAGGTGACCAGATGGTAGTGCAGTGGATGTGATCTATATGGATTTTAGTAAGGCATTTGACAAGGTTCCACACGGTAGGCTTATTCAGAAAGTCAGAAGGCATGGGATCCAGGGAAGTTTGGCCAGGTGGATTCAGAATTGGCTTGCCTGCAGAAGGCAGAGGATGGTGGTGGTGGGAGTACATTCAGATTGGAGGATTGTGACAAGTGGTGTCCCACAAGGATCTGTTCTGGGACCTCTATTTCTCGTGATTTTTATTAACGACCTGGATGTGGGGGTAGAAGGGTGGGTTGGCAAGTTTGCAGACGACACAAAGGTTGGTGGTGTTGTAGATAGTGTAGAGGATTGTCAAAGATTGCAGAGAGACATTGATAGGATGCAGAAGTGGGCTGAGAAGTGGCAGATGGAGTTCAACCCAGAGAAGTGTGAGGTGGTACACTTTGGAAGGACAAACTCCAAGGCAGAGTACAAAGTAAATGGCAGGATACTTGGTAGTGTGGAGGAGCAGAGGGATCTCAGGGTACATGTCCACAGATCCCTGAAAGTTGCCTCACAGGTGGATAGGGTAGTTAAGAAAGCTTATGGGGTGTTAGCTTTCATAAGTCGAGGGATAGAGTTTAAGAGTCGCGATGTCATGATGCAGCTCTATAAAACTCTGGTTAGGCCACACTTGGAGTACTGTGTCCAGTTCTGGTCACCTCACTACAGGAAGGATGTGGAAGCATTGGAAAGGGTACAAAGGAGATTTACCAGGATGCTGCCTGGTTTAGAGAGGTTGCATTATGATCAGAGATTAAGGGAGCTAGGGCTTTACTCTTTGGAGAGAAGGAGGATGAGAGGAGACATGATAGAGGTGTACAAGATAATAAGAGGAATAGATAGAGTGGATAGCCAATGCCTCTTCCCCAGGGCACAACTGCTCAATACAAGAGGACATGGCTTTAAGGTAAGGGGTCGGAAGTTCAAGGGGGATATTAGAGGAAGGTTTTTTTACTCAGAGAGTGGTTGGTGCGTGGAATACACTGCCTGAGTCAGTGGTGGAGGCAGATACACTAGTGAAGTTTAAGAGACTACTAGACAGGTATATGGAGGAATCTAAGGTGGGGGGTTATATGGGAGGCAGGGTTTGAGGGTCGGCACAACATCGTGGGCCGAAGGGCCTGTACTGTGCTGTACTATTCTATGTTCTATGTTCTTTCTCACTGTTGGTTCCATGGTGTCAGAGGCAGCTCAGACCTTTAGAAATACAGGAGAAGGCAGAAATTAGTTGAAGGATGAACATGCGAGTGTTACATAGAAGCTGAACAATTAGAAGCTTTGCTCAGGTCATTGTACAGTACAGAGTACCCTGACAAGCTGCATCACTGCTTGGTACAGAAACTCCACTGCAGCAGACAGAAAGGCTCTATGATGGGCAGACAAACTTGTCCAAAGTATCACAGGCATCAGTCAACCCACTATCAAGGAGATATGCACAGAAGGCTGCTGGATGAAGGATCCCACCCACCCGGCTCAGGGACTGCTTGTCACACTCCCATCAGGGAGGAAGCTATGTAGCGTCCATGTCAGAACCACCACATTCAAAAACTATTGTGCCCAAGCAGCAAGCCTGAATACACCTTCACCCACAAACTCAACCACCACTTTATTATTTCCTGTCACTCACCTTACGTAAAGTCTGGCGTCACTCAATGGACAAACAATCAAACCTTGTATATAAACTATCATATGTATTTAAATTTACAATGTTTTTTATTATTATTGGGTTATTTACCTTTTGTGTTTTTTGTGCTGTACGTATCAGGTCCACAGGAACAATTATTTCATTCTCCTTTTCACTTGTGTACTGAAAACAGCATCAAACTATTTTGAATCTTCTCATTGGACTGATTGTCCCACACTCACCTTGACGTGTACACACTGAGGGCTATACTAACTCCTAGAAATATCAGCAAGGTAAAATAATAAGAGTGCAGAAAAACCAATGGCCAGAACAGAAAGGGCTACAGGGAGTAGTGGATCCATCACAGGCAAAGCTCCCCGCACCACTGAGCACATTTAAGTGCGGAGCTGCCACAAGCAAGCACCATCCATTATCAAAGAAGCACCACTCACCCCTCCCCACCATCCAGGCCATAACCTCTTCTCACTTCTTCTGTCAGGCAGGAGGTGCAGAAGCCTGTGACATATTGCAGCCACTGTGTGCTGGTTGTGTGGGGAATGAATGGTTAAAATGGTTGGATTGCCAACAAGCTGCTTTGAGTCAGTCACACAACATGGAGGCAGATTCCTCAGCCAACATTCTCATCAACTCCCCCCAAGATTTTACCAATTACCCACAAACCTGAGGCAATTTACAGTCACCAATTCACTTAGCCACCTGCACACCTTTGTGATGTGGGAGAAAAGCCCGGTGACCCCTGTTTCCATCCAGGGGGTCAGTGTGGACATGGTGGAGGATTACAAATACCTGGGGATACAAATTGACAATAAACTGGACTGGTCAAAGAACACTGAGGCTGTCTACAAGAAGGGTCAGAGCCGTCTCTATTTCCTGAGGAGACTGAGGTCCTTTAACATCTGCCGGACGATGCTGAGGATGTTCTACGAGTCTGTGGTGGCCAGTGCTATCATGTTTGCTGTGGTGTGCTGGGGCAGCAGGCTGAGGGTAGCAGACACCAACAGAATCAACAAACTCATTCGTAAGGCCAGTGATGTTGTGGGGATGGAACTGGACTCTCTCACGGTGGTGTCTGAAAAGAGGATGCTGTCCAAGTTGCATGCCATCTTGGACAATGTCTCCCATCCACTACATAATGTACTGGGTGGGCACAGGAGTACATTCAGCCAGAGACTCATTCCTCCGAGATGCAGCACAGAGCGTCATAGGAAGTCATTCCTGCCTGTGGCCATCAAACTTTACAACCCTTGGAGGGTCAGACACCCTGAGCCAATAGGCTGGTCCTGGACTTATTTCCTGGCATAATTTACATATTACTATTTTACTATTTATGGTTTTACTACTATTTATTATTTATGGTGCAACTGTAACGAAAACCAATTTCCCCCGGGATCAATAAAGTATGACTATGACTATAACTATGACTAAAACAAGAGCACCTGGGGGGAAGCTCACTTGGTCACATAGACAATGGGCAAATTCCGCCAAGGTCAGGAATGATCGGGACCTTTAGTGCTACAAGACAACAACTCTGCTCACTGTGACACTGCTCTGTTTTACCCTGGGTGGTTTGGAATTCTTCAGATTTGTTACTGCTGTACTTAACCAGGATTACTCCAGCACAGTCCTATTTTGTACCACGTAGATGGCAGAAAGGCCCTGGAGATATCAGGAGATGAATCATTCACCACAGGACAGCAAACCTGCTCTCGTAACCAGAGTATTTATGTGGCCACCAGTTAGGTCCTGGTCAGCAATGATGATGGGGGACTTGGTGAAGATAATAATACAGAACATGGAGACTGGCTGGTGTTTATTTTTATTTATTTAGTGGAACAGGTTCTTCCAGTCCAACGAGCCACACCACCCAGCAAGCCACTGCTTTAACCCGAGCCTCATCACAGGTCAATTTACAATGACCAATTAACATACTAACCAGTACGTCTAGAAAGAAACCACTTGATCACAGGGAGTACGTACAGACTCCTTACAGACGGCACTGGAATTGAACTCTGAACTCCAATGCCCCTCGCCATAATAGTGTTGCACTAATCACTACGCTACTGTGGTGACTCTTGAATACCATGTTTATACTCTCTTGAACATGGTAGCTGCTTGGCACTCCGTGAGCACTAACCTCTCTTTCACTGAGGACATCTTCAAAAGGCAATGTCTCAAAAAGGTGCCATCAATCATTAATGATATCCACCATCCAGGACATGCCCTCTTCTCATTGCTACCATCAGGGAGGTGGTACAGGAGCCTAAAGACACACACTCAACATTTTAGAAACAGCCTCTTCCCCTCCACCATCAGATTTCTGAACAGACGGTGAACCTATGAATACTACCTCACTATTTTTGCACTACCTCCTTAATTTTATTTTATATATATTTATGATCATTTATAGTATATTTTATGTATTGCACTGTATTGCTGCCACCAAACAAATTTCATGCCATAGCTGTATGTCAGCAATAATAAACCTAATTCTGATTAACGTCTGTGACACAAATGTGACTTTCTACTCATTAGTGATTACTCATCTGTTGTCTGGGTTCTGGCTGCTTCATTTGCTGGGACAGTAAATGGAACTGAACATTGTGCAGTCAGCAAGCATTCACTCTTCAGACCATCACGCCACCTACATTTCATCACCCACCGCCGTCTGGAGTCCGCACGTTCCCCATGACCGTGTGGGTTTCCTCCGGGTGCTCCATTTTCCTCCCACAATCCAAAGACATTCTGGTTGATAGGTTAATTGGTCACTGTAAATTATCCTGTGATTACGCTAGGATTAAATCAGGGGATTGCTCAGCAGCGTGGCTTGTAAGGCCATAGGGCCTATTCTGCACTATATCTCAATCAATCAATCAATAAATCAGCCTCACCAGTGACATTCTCTAGACTGCAACTTCCGAGAACAGTTCTGTTGTGTATTTAATATTTCAGTAATATTGTAAATATTTGGAAATATTTGTAAATAATATGATTAGGAATAGTCAGCATGGCTTTGTCAAGGGCAGGTCATGCCTTACGAGCCTGATTGAACCTTTTGAGGATGTGACTAAACACATTGATGAAGGTAGAGCCATAGAGGTAGTGTATATGAATTTCAGCAAGGCATTTGATAAGGTACCCCATGCCAGGCTTATTGAGAAAGTAAGGAGGCATGGGATCCAAGGGGACATTGCTTTGTGGATCCAGAACTGGCTTGCCCAGGGAAGGTAAAGAGTGGTTGTAGATGGGTCATATTCTGCATGGAGGTCGGTGACCAGTGGTGTGCCTCAGGGATCTGTTCTGGGACCCCTTCTCTTTGTGATTTTTATAAATGACCTGGATGAGGAAGTGGTTATTAAATTTGCTGATGACACAAAGGTTGGGGGTGTTGTGGATAGTGTGGAGGGCTGTCAGAGGTTACAGTGGGACATCGATAGGATGCAAAACTGGGCTGAGAAGTGGCAGATGGAGTTCAACCCAGATAAGTGTGAGGTGGTTCATTTTGGTAGGTCAAACAGATGGCAGAATATAGTATTAATGGTAAGATTCTTGGCATTGTGGAGGATCAGAGGGATCTTGGGGTCTGAGTCCATAGGACACTCAAAGCAGCTGTGCAGGTTGACTCTGTGGTTAACAAAGCATACGGTGCATTGGTCTTCATCAACCGTGGGATTGAGTTCAAGAGGTAACGTTACAGCTTTATAGGACCCCGGTCAAACCCCACTTGGAGGACAGTGCCCAGTTCTGGTCACCTCACTACAGGAAGGATGTGGTAACCATAGAAAGGGTGCAGAGGAGATTTACAAGGATATGGATGTTGCCTGGATTGGGGAGCATGCCCTATGAGAATAGGTAGAGTGAACTCAGCCTTTTCTCCTTGGAGCAACGAAAGATGATAGGTGACCTGATAGAGGTGTATAAGATAATGAGAGGCATTGATCATGTGGATAGTCAGAGGCTTTTTCCCCAGGGCTGAAATGGCTAACACGAAAGGGCAGATTTAAGGTGTGTGGAAGCAGGTACAGAGGAGGTGTCAGGGATAAGTTTTTTTTGTAAATGCAGAGAGTAGAATGGGCTGCCGGTGATGGTGGTGGAGGCGGATACGATAGGGTCTTTTAAGAAACTCCTGGATAGGTACATGGAGCTTAGAAAAATAGAGGGCTATGGGTAACCCTAGGTAATTCCTAAGTAAGTACATGTTCCGCACAGTATTGTGGACTGAAGGGCCTGTACTGTGCTCTAGGTTTTCTATGTTTCTATTTTGTTTAGGCATTCTTTGTTGTTTACATAATGCATTGCATGTTATATGTAAAAGCATGCAAAAGGCATATGTCATCACGCAACCAGGTGATACATGCGTGCCTGGCTTAAAAAAATTATCAAACATACGCAAGTTATCTCTCATCTCCTTTCTGGTTCTTCCAATTAGTTTTATGTTTTGGAGTTACAAAACATAACAAGTTCATCGCTTCAAGACTGACTTCTCTCTCTCCCCCCCCCCCACACAAGCGCGCGCGCACGCGCACACACACACACACACAGAATCAAACTCATTAATCTAATAAATTGACTCTCACAGAAGCCAAGCATAAAAATTCTATCCATCATATCCAGTATCTTGTGTTTATAACCTTTTTTATTACATTTTAAACAAATGCTCAGTGATTTAGTCAATCAGAGTCACAGAAACATGCCATTCGGCCCATCCAGCCCATGCTGAACTATTTAATTTCCTTGTTCCATTGACCTGCACTGGGACCATCGCCTTCCATACCCAACCTATCCATGTATCTATCCAAACTGCTCTTAAACATTGAAATCAAAATCGCATCTACCACTTGCGTTGGCTACTTGTTCCACTGTCTGAGTGAAGAATTCTCCCTTGTTTCCCCTTAAACATTTCACCTTTCACACTTAACCCATTATCTCTAGTTGTAGTCTTAGCCAACCTAAATGGAAAAAGCTTACTTGCATTAACTCTATCTATACCTCTCATGATTTTGTATACCTCTATCAAATCTCCCCTCAATCTTCTAAGTTCTAGGGAACAATGTTATTTACTTATTCAATCTTTCCTTATATCTCAGGTCCTCCAGTCCCGGCAATATCCTTCAAGGATTACAGAACAATATTATGATCTCATTAACATCTTTCACAACTTCAACACAACATCCCACCTTCTGTACTTTGATTTATGAAGGCCAACATGGTAAAAGCCCTCTTTACAACCCATCGACCTTAAGCCATGGTAGTGTAGCAGTTAGTGCAACGTTACTACAGCTCAGAGCATTCTGGAGCTTGGAGTTCAATTCCAGTGCTGTTCTGCATGGAGTCTCTGTACATCCTCCCCATGAAACGTGTGGGTTTCCCTGGGTCCTCTGGTTTTCTCCCACAATCCAAAGTGAACTGGGTGGTTTAGTTGGTCACTGTAAACTGTCCTGTGATTGGGTTAGGATTAATCGTGGTTGCTGGGGCAGTGTGGTTCAAAGGTACTCCATCTTGTACTGCAAAATAAATAAACCAGCAACCTTGGTCCCACTGTACTACCACCACAATGGAGTGCCCTACCACTCAACATGCAAGTCCTACCCTGGCCTGTCCTCAAAGTGCAACACCTCACACTTGTCTGCATCAAATTCCAACAGCCATCTTTCAGCCTATTTGTCCAGCTGATCCAGTTCCCTCTGCAAGCCATGATAGCCTCCCTCACTGTCCACTACACCCCCAATCTTGGTGTCATCTGCAAATTTGCTGATCCATCCAACCATGTTATCATCCAGATCATTGATATAGATGACAAACAACAATGGACCCAGCAACGATCCCTTTGGCACACCACTAGTCACAGGCCTCCAGTCAGATAGGCAACCATCTACTACCACTCTCTGGCTTCTCCCATAAAGCCAATGTCTACTCCAATTTAAATTCTAAGCAACTGAAACTTCTTGACCAACCCCTCATGTGGGACCGTGTCAAATGCCTTGCTAAAGTCCATGTAGACAACATCCACTGCCTTGCCTTCATCCACTTTCCTGGTAACTTCCTTGAAAAACTCTTTAAGATTGGTTAGACATGACTTACCACATCAAAGCCATGCTGACTATCCCTAATCAGTCACTGTCTCACCAAATACTCTTATCCCATGATTAGATTAGGTTAATTGGGGGTTAATGGGGTGGTGTATCTTGAAGAGTCAGAAGGGCCGACTCCGTCCTATATCGTTAAATAAGTAAACCTGCGACACATCCATATACTTTCCAATAAATTTGCTACTACTGATGTCAGGCTCACTAGCCAAAAAAATCCTCGTTTATTTTTAGAACAAAAAATCCTGGTTTATTTTAAACAGCGGAACAACATTAGCTATCCTCCAGTCCTCTGGTACCTCACCTGTCACTAAGAATGATTTAAATAGCTCTGCTAGGGCCTCTGCAATTTGTACAATTGCCCCCCATAGGGTCCGGGGGAACACCTTGTCAGTCCCTGGAGATTTGTCCACCCTAATTTGCCTCAAGACAGCAAGCATCTCCTGCTCTGCAATCTGGATAGGGCCCATGACCTTGCTGATGCTTTGCCTCACTTCTACACACTCCGTCCATCTCCCGAGCAAATACAGATGCAAAAACGCCAATTAAGATCTCCCCCATCTCTTTCGGCTCCACACGCAGAT
The DNA here is from genome assembly GCF_963921235.1 of Mobula hypostoma. Classification (NCBI taxonomy): domain Eukaryota; kingdom Metazoa; phylum Chordata; class Chondrichthyes; order Myliobatiformes; family Myliobatidae; genus Mobula; species Mobula hypostoma. The sequence continues at coordinate 56,668,407 of NC_086119.1, read as the reverse complement.
GACCGTTCTCAATCTTCCAGAAGTCCAACTTTGTCCCTTTTGTTTTTACTGTATCTGTAGAAGCCCTTGGGATTCTCCTTCACCTTGTCTACTAGAGCAACCTCACACCTGCTTTTAGATAGATAGATAGATAGATAGATGCTTTACTGATCCCAAAGGAAATTACAGTGTCATGGCAGCATTACAAGTACACAGATATACAAACACAGGAAGATAAGTAAGAAAGAATGAAAAATAAGTTAAAAACAGTCTAACAGGAGGGGGTCATCACTTCCCCAGCTATAAGTTGACTCATTATAGAGTCTAATAGCCGAGGGTAAGAATGACCTCATGTAGAGCTCTTTGGAGCAGTGCAGTTGTCTTAGTCAGTTCAGCTAAGGAGGCATGCAGAGTGTGAGAAACACTGTAAGGAATTTTTAGAAGGATCCTTTGTTCTACCACAACCTCCAATGTGCCCAGTTTGACTCCTATAACAGAGCCAGCCGTTCTAATCAGTTTATTGAGCCTGTTGGCATCACCCAAGTTGATGCCATTGCCCCAGAACACCACAGCATAGACGATTGTGCTGGCGACAACAGACTGGTAGGACATGTGAAGGGGAGGCCTGCATACTCTAAAAGACCTCGGTCTCCTCAGGAAGTAGAGACAACTCTATCCCTTCTTGTACACAACACAGCCTCTGTGTTGGTGCTCCACTCGTCTGTCACCCAAGTGCACCCCAGGTACTTATAGCTCCTCACCACATCCCTCCTGATTTCGTTCTTAAGTGTTCCCTTGCATTTCTTATATTCCTCAAGCACCTCATTTATTCCTACCTGCCTAATGCTGTTATGCACCTTCTTCATCATCTTAACCAGGACCTCGATATCTCTCAAAAACTAAACCTGTTATCCTTGCCTTTTATTCTGACTGGAACATACATGTTTTGTACTCTCCAAGTTTCACCTTAGAAGGCCTCCCACTTACCAAGTATACCTTTGCCAGAAAACAGCCTGTCCCTATCCATACTTGCCAGATCCTTTCTGATACCATCAAAATTGGCCTTTCTCCAATTTAGTTCCTAACCTGTGGACCAGACCTATAACTTCCCATAATTACCTTGAAACTAATGACATTATGACCTACTAGGAGACCAAATATTGCACTCTCTCGTCGGGACTTTATGTACTGATTAAGGAAACTTTCCTGAACATATTTGACAAACTCTATCCCATCAAGCCCTTTTACAGTATGGGAGTCCCAGTCAATATGTGGAAAGTTAAAATCGTCTGTTATCACAACTTTGTTTCTTGTAATAGTCTGAGCTCTCAATAGATTTGCTCCTCTAAATCTTGCAGACTGTTGGGTGGTCATACCTTTCCTATTCCTCATTTCCACTGATAATGCTATAACATATTCTCTGGTACTAATCAACCACTTGCATTTCTACCCAACAATTTATCTTCTCCTCGGAGCTCCTCTGCTGATTACCAACAGCTGTGCCTGCAGCTCCATAAACTCAACCATCAGATAAAATGAAAATAATTATAACTTCCCCATTTGTTGAACAAAGGGAGTAAATCACCTAAGATTATCTCACAGTGTTTTGTCAGTGTACATAATAGATTTACAAATCATTAGGACACAGACTAACAGGCATATAAAACACAGAAAGTGGGTAGTGGTATTCATTGAGAAACAGAAGTGAAAAGGACGTATATTTCATCAAATTTGTGATAAACTTTAGTTTGACTACTTTGGAAATACTGCACAAGGTCTGGTCTCCACACTGGGAAAGCGGCACCAGGGAAGAGGTTTACAAGGCTGATTGCAGAACGGAGAAGTTAAAACCATCATCAAGCTCCTCTCCACAGATGGATCTCAAAGACATTCAAGGCCCCTAAACAAGACCGACTATGACACAAGGAAAGAAATGCTCCCATCACCACAACAGGGACAGAGTTCCCCTTGTCCTCACCTGCCACCTCACCAGCCTCCGGATCCAGCACATTATCCTCCGCAACTTCCACCACCTTCAACAGGACCCCACCACTAAGCACATCTTTCCCTCTTTACCCCTCTCTGCTTTCCGCAGGGATCGTTCCCTCCGCGACTCCCTGGTCCACATGTCCCTCCCCACGGATCTCCCACCCGGCACTTATCCCTGCAAGCGTAAGTGCTACACCTGTCCCTACACCTCCTCTCTCACCACCATTCAGGGCCCCAAACAGACCTTCCAGGTGAGGCAACACTTCACCTGTGAGTCTGTTGGGGTCATCTATTGCATTCGGTGTGGCCTCCTCTACATTGGTGAGACCCGACGCAGATTGGGGGATCGCTTCGTCGAGCACCTCTACTCCATCCGCCACAACAGACAGGATCTCCCGGTTGCCACCCACTTCAACTCTGCTTCACATTTCCATTCAGATATGTCCATACATGGCCTCCTCTACCGCCATGATGAGGCTAAACTCAGGTTGGAGGAGCAACACCTCATATACCGTCGAGGTAGTCTCCAGCCCCTTGGCATGAACATTGAATTCTCCAACTTCCGGTAATCCCTCCCCCACCCTTCCCCTATCCCTATGTCACTCTGCCCCCTCCCCCAGCTGCCTATCACCTCCTTCATGGTTCTGCCTCCTTCTACTACCCATTGTGTTTTCCCCTATTCCTTCTTCACCTTTCCTGCCTATCACCTCCCTGCTTTCCCTCCCCCACCCCTTTATCTTTCCCCTGGAACCTACCAGCCTTCTCCTTCCCACCCTCCCCCCACCTTCTTTATAGGGTCTCTGCCCCTTCCCTCTACAGTCCTGACGAAGGGTTCCGGCCCGAAACTTCGACCGATCTTTTCCACGGATGCTGCCTGACCTGCTGAGTTCCTCCGGCGTGTTGTGAGTGTTGTTAAAGAAGCATAGGTTGGGCTAATCAGGTGAAACGTGTTATGATGGGAGAAGACTGATGTGCTGCCTAACTTGATATCAACAGAGTTGGAAATACCACACCCTTTATCACAAATGGGACACCAATTGGCTCAGTTTAAATGTTAACAGGCACACCTGCTCAGACACTGGCGAGTCAGTGGGAAGGACGATCTTGTTCTGAACAAGTCCCACTCTCACAGTGCGTGGCTGTCGGAGTTGCTCTGCGGCCGCCTCAAACCGAAAACCCTGCAGTTCAAAATCCCTCTCCCGGGATGCTGCCACAGCTCGCTCCAGCAAATCCAGCTTCCTGAAAGAAACCCAAAGCAAACGTTTATCAAATGCCAAAAGCTCGAGATTTATTTAATGAAGATGTATAAGAATATTTTGCTTCAGCTTCATTTCCTGCATTACCTTGATCAAATGGTTTAATCACATTTCAGATACCTCTCCCCCCAGCACCTTGTCATTCCCTGTATGAATATCGTCAGGGCAGCATGCCTTCCCATCTACCTCTGTGACATCAGCAACCTAACCCTCTCTTCCAAGTCATTAATATCAACTGTAGATAATTCAGAGCCAAGAACTAATCCTTTGGGCACTGTACTAGTTACATCTTTACAGCCTGAAACAAAGAATCATTCATTCCAACTTTCTGTCCTCTATATGATAATCCATCTTCTATCCATGATACCTCACACTCCCCTTAAGTTTTAGTTTATATTTTGTGGCATCCTTTTGGAAATCTAAACATACTACATTCACAGTTTGTCCTCTCTATCACCTATGCTTGTTACTTCCTTAAGAGTTTGACCAAAGGCCAATCTGGACATTGGAAGTTTGAAGAGCAGGGGACTTCAGTTAGGTCCACTGATTGAAGATAAAAGGCAGCAGTGGGTGGCGGCAGTGAGAAAGAGCTTTGACCTGCCACCAATCAGTGTTTAGGATTCATTAGTAAGAGCAAACTAAAGGAAGGTGGGACAAGCACAGTGGCCATCGTCAGAGTGGTGATCATAAGGCTTTAGCTCTTCAAGGCTTCAGTAAAGAGAGGCTTCACTCAGAGAAAGCGAAGGAAAGAAAAACTGGTCTTTTTATCTGCACAACTAGGACAGTAGAGATGCCAGGCAGGGTAGTTGAATGCTCCTCTTGCGAGATTTGGGAAGGTAGGGAGATCTTCTGGTGTCCCTGACGACTACAATTGTGAGAAGTGCATCCGGCTGCAGCTTCTAACAAACTGCATTAAGGAGTTGCAGCTGAAACAGGATAAAATCTGGAACATTCAGGAGGCTGAGGGGTTGATAGAGAGATAGTTACACCCAAGGTGCAATACACAGGAAAGTGGATGACAGCCCGGAAGGGGAAAGGAATGAAGGAGCCATGGCAGAGCACCCCTGTGGCCATCCCCTTCAACAAGAGGTATATCACTTTGGATACTGTCAGGGGGATGACCTAACAGAAGAAAGTCACAGTGATTGTGTCTCTGGTACTGAGCCTGGCTCTGTGACTCAGAAGGGAAGATGGGGGAGAGGAGGCACACTGTGATGATGGGGGATTCATTAGTTAGGAGAACAGGCAAGTGCATCTGTGGACTCCTGAATGGTATGTTGCCTCCCGGGTGCCAGAGTCCAGGATATCTTGGATCGAGTCCTCAGAATTCTTCAGTGGGAGGGTGAACAGCCAAAGGTCGTGATCCACGTGGGTACCAATGACATGGGCAGGACGAGTGACAAAGTTCCACTTAGGGAGTCAGGGAGTTAGGTGCTAATTTAAAGGGCAGGACCTCTAGGGTTGTGATCTCAGGATTGCTACCCTTGCCACATGCTAGTGACACCAGAACTAGGAAGATTATAGAGAGGCAGGAGATGTGGCAAAGGGGTTGGTGTAGGAGGGAGGGCATAAGATTTCTGGATCACTGGGCTCTCTTCCAAGGAAGGTGGGACCTGTACAGAAGGGGTGGAATGCACCTGAACTGGAGGCGGACTAATACCCTAGCGGGAGGTTTGTTAATGCTGCACAGTGGGGTTTAAATTAGATTTTCAGGGGGATGGGAACCAGAATGGCAGAACAGTTCGTGGAGAGGTTGTGGAGGCAGATGTTGCTAAGACCTCAAAGTCAGGGATGAAAAGATTGAGCATGGTGCAACGAGTGACCTGAGCTGCCTATATTTCAATGCAAGAAGATTTGTAGGAAAGGTGGTTAATAGTGCTGGAGATGAGAGAGCTGGTTTACAAGCAGAGGCACTCTGCTGATAGGGCAATACAATAAGTTGCAATGTAAAAGGGGGACAAAATTGAAAAGATACAGGACAGAAGGTGTTGTATCTGAATGCGCACAGTATACAAGGTAGATGTACTTGGAGCACAGTTGCAGACTGGCAGATATGATGGTGTAGGCATCACTGAATCATGGCTGATGGATTATAGCTGGAAGCTTAATGTCCAAGGATACACACTGTATTGAAAGAATAGGAAGGAAGGCAGAGGGGACAACGTTGCTCTGTAGTCAAATCATTAGAAAGAGGTGACATAGGGTGGGAAGGTGTTCAACCACTGTGGATAGAACTAAGACCATAAGACGTAGGAGCAGGACTAGGCCATTAGGCCCATCGAGTCTGCTGTGCCATTCCAGCATGGCTGATCCCAGATCCCACTCAACCCCACACACCTGCCTTCTCACCATATCCTTTGATGCCCTGACCGATCAGGAAACCATCAACATCCACTTTAAATACACCCACGAACTCAGCCTCCACCGCAGTCTGTGGCACAGCATTCCACAGATATACTACTCTTTGGCTAAAAAAATCCCTCTCGCATCAATTTTGAGGCTGTGCCCTCTAGTTCTGGATACCCCCACCATTGGAAACATCCTCTCCTCATCCACCCTATCTAGCCCTTTCGACATCCATAGGTTTCAATGAGATCCCCCCTCCACTGCATTCTTCTAAATTCCAGTGAGTACAGGCCCATAGCTGCCAAATGCTCCTCATATGTTAACCCCTTCATTCCTGGAATCATACTCACGAACCTCCTCTGGACTCTCTCCAATGGCAACACTTTCCTTCTGAGATATGGAGCCCAAAACTGTTGACACTACTCCAAAAGCGAACTGACCAGTATCTTATCTCCTTGCTTTTATATTCTATTCCCCTTGAAATAAATGTCAACATTGTACTTGCCTTCTTTACCACAGACTCAACCTGTAAATTAACCTTTCGGGAGTCTTGCACAAGGACTCCTAAGTTCCTCTGCTCTTCTGGTGTTTGTACTTTGACCTCATTTAGATAATAATCTGCACCATTGTTCCTTTTACCAAAATGCATCATCATACATTTCCTAACATTGGATTCCTTCTGCCACTTTTTTGCCCATTCTTCTAAGTCCAACTGCAATTGCATTGCCTCAGCACGACCTATCCCTCCACCTACCTTTGTATCATCTACAAACTTTGCCACAAAGCCATCAATTCCACTATCTAAATCATTGACAAACAACGTGAAAAGGAGCGGTCCTCATACTGACCCCTGAGGAGGACCACTAGTCGCTGGCAGGCAACCAGAAAAGGCACCCTTTATTCCCCAATTAGGGAATGTTAAGGAACTGCAAGGGTAAAAAGACCCTGATGGGATTTGTATACACACTCTCAAACAGTAGTAAGGATATGACCTGCAAACTACAATGGAAGATAGAAAATAGATATCAAAATGGCAATGTTACAATAGTCATGGGGGACTTTAATACGCAGGTACACTGGGAAAATCAGGTTGGTGCTGGCTTACAGGAGAGAGAATTCTAGAGTGCCTTTGAGATGTCTTTTTGAAGAAGCTCAGAGTTGAGCTCACCAGAGGATCTGTTATTCTGGATTGGGTGTTGTGCAATGAACCAAAATTGATTAGAGAGCTTAAGGTAAAAGAAACCTTCGGAGCGAGTGATCATAATATGATCAAATTCACCCTGAAATTTGAGAAGGAGAAGCTAAAGTCAGATGTATCAGTATTACAGTGGAATAAAGGGAATTACAGAGGCATAAGAGAGGAGTTGGTCAGAATTGATTGGAAAAGAACACTAGCAGGGATGACACAGAGAGCAATAGCTGGAGTTTCTGGGAGCAATTTGAAAGGCACAGGATATGTACATCCCAAAGAGGAACAAGTATTCTAAGGGAAAGGTGGCTGACAAGAGAAGTCAAAGCCAACATAAAACCAAAGAGAGGGCATATGGGAAGTTAGAGGTTTGGGAAGCTTTTCAAAACCAACAGAAGGCAACCATAAAAGTTATTAAAAAGGTAATGATGGAATACGAAAGTAAACTAGCCAATAATATTAAAGAGGATACCGAAAGTTTCTTTAGATACATAAAGTGTAAAAGAGAGGCGAGTGTGGATATTGGACTGCTGGAAAATGATGCTGGAGAGATAGTAATGGGGGACATAGTGGATGAACTGAATAAGTATTTTGCATCAATCTTCACTGTGGAAAACACTAGCAGTATGGTGGAAGTTCTAGGTGTGCAAAGTTACTGTAACTAGAGAGAAGATTCTTGGGAAACTGAAAAGTCTTAAGATAGATAAGTCACCTGAACCAGATGGTGTACACCCCAGAGTTCTGAAAGAGATGGCTGAAGACATTGTGGGGAAATTAGTAATGATCTTGAAGAATCACTGGAGCCTTGACTGGTTCCGCAAGACTGGAAAATTGCAAATGTCATTCCTCTCTTCAAAAAGGCAAAGAGGCAGAAGAAAGGAAACTATAGACCAGTTAATGTGACTTCAGTAGTTGGGAAGATGTTGGAGTTGATTATTAAGGATGAGGTCTCATGGTACTTGGAGGCACATGATAAAATAGGCCTTAGTTTCCTCAAGGGAAAATCTTGCTTGGCAAATCTATTGGAATTCTTTGAAAAAATAACAACAGGAGTATCAGCTGATGTGTATTGGATTTTCAGAAGGCCTTTGTCAAGGTGCCACACATGAGGCTGATTAACAAGCTACGAGCCCATGGTATTACAAGAAAGATTCAAGCAGGGATAAAGCAGTGGGTAATTGGCAGGAGGCAAAGAGTAAGAATACAGGGAGGCTTTTCTGGATGGCTGCCGGTGAATAGTGGTGTTCACAGGAGGTCTGTGTTAGGACAGATTTTTTTTACATTATATGTCAATGATTTGGATGAGGCAATTGATGTCTTTGTTGCAAAGTTTGCAGACAATATGACGATAGATAGAGGGGCATGTACTTCTGAGGAAAAAGAGAGGCTACAGAAGGACTTTGACAGATCAGGAAAATAGACAAAGAAGTGGCAGATGGACTACAGTGTTGGGAAGTACATGGTCATGTACTTTGGTAGAAAAAATGAAAGGATTGACTATTTTCTAAATGGAGGAAAAAAATACAAAAAACTGAGATGCAAAGGGATTTGGGAATCCTCGTGCAGGGTTCCCTGAAGATTGATTTGCAGGTTGAATCTGTGGTGAGGAAGGCAAATGCAATGTTAGCATTCGTTTCAAGAGGACAAGAATATAAAATAAGGATGTAATGTTGAGACTTTATAAAGCACTGGTGAGGACTCACTTGGAGTATTGTGAGCAGTTTTGTGCTCCTTATCTTAGAAAGGATGCACTGAAACTAGAGATAGTTCAAAGGAGACTCACAAAACTGATTCCAGGATTGAGTGGCTTGTCATATGAAGAGCGTTTGATGGTTCTGGGCTGTATTCATAGAAACATTTCATAAAAAAACTCCAGCACAATACACGCCCTTCAGCACACAAAGCTGTGCCGAACATGTCCTTACCTTCGAACTACCTCGGCTTACCCATAGCCCTCTATATTTCGAAGCTCCATGTACATATCCAGGAGTCTCTTAAAAGACCCTATTGTTTCCGCCTCCACCACCGTCACCGGCAGCCCATTCCACGTACTCACCACTCTCGGCGTAAAAAACTTCTCCACTGTACCTACTTCCAAGTACCTTAAAACTATGCCCTCTCGTGCTAGCCACTTCAGCCCTGGGAAAAAGCCTCTGACTATCCACACGATCAATGCCTCTCATCATCTTATACACCTCTATCAGGTCACCTCTCATCCTCCGTCGCTCCAAGAAGAAAAGGGTGAATTCACTCTACCTATTCCCATAAGGCATGCTCCCCAATCCAGGTAACATCCTTGTAAATCTCCCCTGCACCCTTTCTATGGTTTCCACGTCCTTCCTGTAGTGAGGTGACCAGAATTGAGCATAGTACTCCAAGTGGGGTCTGACCAGGGTCCTATATAGCTGCAACAATACCTCTCAGCTCTTAAACTCAATCCCACAATTGATGAAGGCCAATGCACCGTAGGCCTTCTTAACCATAGAGTCAACCTGCACAGCAGCTTTGAGTGTCCTATGGACTCGGACCCCAAGATCCCTCTGATCCTTCACACTGCCAAGAGTCTTATCATTAATGCTATATTCTTCCATCATATTTGACCTACCAAAATGAACTACCTCACACTTATCTGAGTTGAACTCCATCTGCCACTTCTCAGCCCAGTTTTGCATCCTATCAATGTTCTACTGTAACTTCTGACAGCCCTCCACACTATCCACCACACCCAACCTTTGCATCATCAGCAAATGTACTAACCCATCCCTCCACCTCCTCATCCAGGTCATTTATAAAAATCACAAAGAGTAGGGGTCCCAGAACAGATCCCTTTGCCTTCTGTGGTCATGCCAGTCCTGGATCCACAAAGCAATGTCCCCTTGGATCCCATGCCTCCTTACTTTCTCAATAAGCCTTGCATGGGGTACCTTATCAAATGCCTTGCTGAAATCCAATGCTACATCACCACATCTACAGCTCTACCTTCATCAATGTGTTTAGTCACATCATCATAAAATTCACTCAGGCTTGTAAGGCATGACCTGCCTTTGACAAAGCCCTGCTGACTACTCCTAATCATATTATGCCTCTCCAAATGTTCACAAATCTTGCCTCTCAGGATCTTCTCCATCAACTTACCAACCAGTGAATTAAGACTCACTGGCCTATAATTTCCTGGGCTATCTCTACTCCCTTTCTTGATTAAGGGAACAACAACTACAACCCTCCAATCCTCCGGAACCTCTCCCGTCCTCATTGATGATGCAAAGATCATCACCAGAGGCTCAGTAATCTCCTCTCTCGCTTCCCACAGTAGCCTGGGGTACATCCCGTTTGGTCCCAGTGACTTATCCAACTTGATGCTTTCCAAAATCTCCTGCACATTCTCTTTCTTAATATCTACATGCTCAAGCTTTCCAGTCTGCTGCAAATCATCTTTACAATTGCCAAGATCCTTTTCCAATGTGAATACTGAAGCAAAGTATTCATTAAGTACCTCTGCTATCTCCTCAGGTTCCATATACACTTTTCCACAGTCACACTTGATTGGTCCTATTCTCTCACGTCTTATTCTCTTGCTCTTCACATACTTGTAGAATGCCTTGGGGTCTTCCTTAATCCTGTCCACCAAGGCCTTCTCATGGCCACTTCCGGCTCTCCTAATTTCATTCTTAAACTCCTTCCCGCTAGCCTTATAATCTTCTAGATCTCTGTCATTACCAAGTTTATTGAACCTTTCGTAAGCTCTTCTTTTCTTCTTGACTAGATTTACAACAGCCAGCATTTGAATTCAGAAGAAGAAGGGGTGACCTCTTTGAAACCTAACAAATGGTGAAAGGCCTTGATAGACTGGATGTGGGGAGGATATTTCCTAAGGTGGGATAGTCCAAGTCCAGAGTTCACAGCCTCAGAACAGATGGCATCATAGAAACATAGAAAATAGGTGCAGGAGTAGGCCATTCGGCCCTTCGAGCCTGCACCGCCATTTATTATGATCATGGCTGATCATCCAACTCAGAACCCTGCACCAGCCTTCCCTCCATACCCACTGATCCCCGTAGCCACAAGGGCCATATCTAACTCCCTCTTAAATATAGCCAATGAACTGGCCTCAACTGTTTCCTGTGGCAGAGAATTCCACAGATTCACCACTCTCTGTGTGAAGAAGTTTTTCCTAATCTCAGTCCTAAAAGGCTTTCCCCTCATCCTCAAACTGTGACCCCTCGTTCTGGACTTCCCCAACATCGGGAACAATCTTCCTGCATCTAGCCTGTCCAATCCCTTTAGGATTTTATACTTTTCAATCAGATCCCCCCTCAATCTTCTAAATTCCAACGAGTACAAGCCTAGTTCATCCAGTCTTTCTTCATATGAAAGTCCTGCCATCCCAGGAATCAATCTGGTGAACCTTCTTTGTACTCCCTCTATGGCAAGGATGTCTTTCCTCAGATTAGGGGACCAAAACTGCACACAATACTCCAGGTGTGGTCTCACCAAGGCCTTGTACAACTGCAGTAGTACCTCCCTGCTCCTATACTCGAATCCTCTCGCTATAAATGCCAGCATACCATTTGCCTTTTTCACCGCCTGCTGTACCTGCATGCCCACTTTCAATGATTGGTGTATAATGACACCCAGGTCTCATTGCACCTCCCCTTCTCCTAATCGGCCACCATTCAGATAATAATCTGTTTTCCTATTTTTGCCACCAAAGTGGATAACTTCACATTTATCCACATTAAATTGCATCTGCCATGAATTTGCCCATTCACCCAACCTATCCAAGTCACCCTGCATCCTCTTAGCATCCTCCTCACAGCTAACACTGCCGCCCAGCTTCGTGTCATCCGCAAACTTGGAGATGCTGCATTGAATTCCCTCATCCAAGTCATTAATATATATTGTAAACAACTGGGGTCCCAGCACTGAGCCTTGCGGTACCCCACTAGTCACTGCCTGCCATTCTGAAAAGGTCCCGTTTATTCCCACTCTTTGCTTCCTGTCTGCTAACCAATTCTCTATCCATATGAATACCTTACCCCCAATACTGTGTGCTTTAAGTTTGCACACTAATCTCCTGTGTGGGACCTTGTCAAAAGCCTTTTGAAAATCCAAATATACCACATCCACTCTAGTAGCTACATCCTCAAAAAATTCTATGAGATTCGTCAGACATGATTTTCCTTTCACAAATCCATGCTGACTTTGTCCGATGATTTCACCGCTTTCCAAATGTGCTGTTATCATATCTTTGATAACTGACTCCAGCAGTTTCCCCACCACCAACGTTAGGCTAACCGGTCTATAATTCCCTGGTTTCTCTCTCCCTCCCTTTTTTAAAAAGAGGGGTTACATTAGCCACTCCCCAATCCTCCATAACAAAGATGAGGAGGATTTTCTTTAGCCAGAGAGTGATGAATCTGTAGAATTATTTCCCACAGGCAGCTGTGGAGGCCAAATCTTTACGTATACTTAAGGCAGAGGTTGATAGATTCTTGATTGGTCAGGGCATGAAGGGACACGGGGAGAAGGCAAATTGGGACTGTGAGGAAAACTGGATTAGCCATGATGAAAAAGCGGAGCAGACTTGATGGGCCAAATGGCCTAATTCTGCTCCTATATCTTACAGTCTTAAACTCTCAAAAATATTCAAACAAGTTTCCTTTCTTGAAGCCACATGTACTTTGTTTGAAAGCATTCAGGAAGAGGAAGTTGAGGGAGCACACAAAGGTCCTCATTAAGGGATCAACAGTGAAAACAGACAGCAGTTTCATGTTCCTTGCTATGAGCATCTCTGAAGATCTATCCGAAGCCCAACATATTGATGCAGTTACAAAGAAGGCAAACCGGCAGCTGTACTTCATTGGAAGTTTGAGGAAAATTGGTATCTCACCAAAGACTCTAAAAAATGTTTCTACAGATCTACAGTAGAGAGTATTCAGACTGGTTGCAACATCACCTGGTATGGAGGGGTCACTGCACACGTTCAGAGAAAGCTGCAGAGCATTGTAAACTCAGCCCGTTTCATCATGGGCACCAGCTTTGCCACCATCGAGGACATTGTCAAAAGGAGATATCTCAAAAAGGCAGCATCCATCTATCTGTGAGGCTGCAGGTCTCCCAGACTTCCCACACCTTACACAAAGAAAGTAACACTGAAACCTGAAATCATTCTAACTGCTCTAACTATGCCCTAACAGAAGGGAAAAGCAGAAACTCACCAGATACTTACCTCACCACTCCAACAATGGCTGCTCCACTTGCCCCTGTCTTATTTTAATTCACCCTTACTGATGAATCCCAATCAAACTCCGAAAACTGCCGTGAAGTGCTCCTTTTAAAATCTTCAATCACAGACCCGTGTGAAGACGCCTCTTCTTCTCATCCTCCATTCAATGACTGCCGCAGTTCAATCTCAAAGCCGAAGGGGATCAGTATCCCCACGGGCAGGTTTGCTGGCAGTGTTCGGAAGGGTTTAAACAACTTGGCAAGGGGATGGGAACTGGAGTGATAGGGTTGAGGATGGGACAGTTGGTTGGCAGTGTGTACTGAGACTGCCAGCAGGAACAGGCTGATGATACGGCAAAATTGCAATCAGCGGGATGAATTGCAATGTAAAAAGGAGACAAAATCAAAAAGGGTGATGAATACAGGACTGAAGATGTTATACTTGAATGCACGCAATATATGGAATAAGGTAGATGAACTTGTAGCACGGTTAGAGATTGGCTAGTATGACATTGTAGGCATCACTGAGTCGTGGCTAAGGGAAGATTATAGCTGTGAGCTTAACAACCAAGGTTACAGAGGGAGTGGTGTGGCTCTGTCGGTAAAAAATGAAATTGAATCCTTTGAAAGAAGTGACATAGGATCAGAAGGTATAGAATCCTTGTGAGTTCGGCTAAGAAACTGCAAGGGAGTTATATACAGGCCTCGGACAGTAGCCAGGATGTGGGCTACAAATTACAAAGTGACATAGAAAACTTGTCAAAAGGGAAAAATTATGATGGTCGTGAGGGATTTCAATACGCAGGTAGATTGGGAAAATCAAGTTGGTGCTGGATCCAAAGAGGGGTAATTTGTAGAATGCCTACATAATGCTCTGGTTAAGATTTTTACTGCTATGTTGTAGGTATTGAATTTTAACAGTTCTGTAAGAGAAATCTGTTCTGCTTTCTGCCTGTATGGGTTTGAGCTGAGATACGGGGGTTTGTTGTTGAGCTGAGATACAGCGACTACGGTGCCTAACGGCGACTCCTTCTCCTTTTTTTCTTTCTTTCCTTTAATAAAAGAGGACTGCATGTCCTCATAATCTCATCTAATCTAACTGTTTGCTTAAGTTAACATTCTAAAATATACTGCTTTATAATTGTATGCAGTGTACAATCTGTTACTTCTCTCCAATGGGTGATTGCAGGGGGCAGTAAATCACACTGCATTCACACAAACCATAGTTTGGGTGGGCGAGACATCCCAACCTCTTGGATTTGGCAGGATAAAAGTCATAAACACCTAGATGTACAAAGCCCAAGAAAGGTGGGTTTCTCGCCGCAGAGTCCAGTGGCCATTAGTGAGAGGCTAATGAGCCACATTTCCAGAGACACTCAGAAAAAGGGGTTTCACCTACAAGATGGCTTTTTAGAGCAACTTGTGGTTGAGCACACTAGGGGAACAGCTATCTTGGACTGGGTGCTGTACAATGAACTGGAATTGATAAGAGTACTTACGGCAAAGGAACCCGTAGGGGCCTGTGATCATATGATTAAATTTACCCTGCAATTTGAGAGGGAGAAGCTAAAGTCAGATGTATCAGTTTTACTGTAGAGGAAAGGGCATTACACAGGCATGAGAGTGTAGCAGGCCAAAGTTGATTGGAAGGGAACACTAGCAGGGTTGATGGCACAGCAGCAATAGATGGAGTTTCTGGGAGCAATTTGGAAGGTGCAGGATAGATAAATCCCAAAGACGATGAAGTATTCTAAAGGCAGGATGATGCAATGTGGCTGACGAGGGAAGTCAAAGCAAACATAAAGGGCAAAGAGATGGCATATAATAGAGCAAAAATTAGTGGGAAGTTAGAGGATTGGGAAGCTTTTAAAAACTGACAGAAGGCAACTAAAAAAAATAATAAAGACAGAGAAGATGGCATACGAAGTTAAGCTAGCCAATAATATTAAAGAGGGTACCAAACGTTTCTTCAGATATATAAAGAGTAAAAGACATCAGACCGCTGGAAAATGCAGCTGGATAAGTAGTAATGGGGGAAAAAGGAAATGGCGAATAAATTGAGTAAGTACTTTGCATCAGTCTTCACAATGGAAGACACTAGCAGTATGGTGGAAGATCAAGAGTGTCAGTGGGCAGAGGTGAGTGAAGTT
This sequence comes from Mobula hypostoma, assembly GCF_963921235.1. Lineage (NCBI taxonomy): Eukaryota > Metazoa > Chordata > Chondrichthyes > Myliobatiformes > Myliobatidae > Mobula > Mobula hypostoma. The sequence continues at coordinate 56,653,273 of NC_086119.1, read as the reverse complement.
GCCATTGCTAGGGAGAATGTTCTTGGGAAACCGAAAGGTCTGAAGGTAGATAAATGACCTGGACCAGATAGATTGGGAACTGGAGTGAGGGACTCAGGACTGTCAGATTGTCAGGAAGGGCAGGCAGAAGATAGGAAATAATTGCAGTCAGCAGGGTAAGTATTAGTGCAGTCGGGACGCAGAATCAAAAACGGTAGCAAATACAGTACTCAAAGTGTTATATCTCAATACATGGAGGATCCTGTTGTACTTTTACAGATTGTCAGGTATGATGCTGCAGCCATCACTGAATCATGGCTGAAGGATGGTTGTAGTTGGGAGCTGAATGTCCAAGGTTACACTTGTTTCAGTGGGATAGGAAGGTTGGCAGATGGGGTGGGGTGGCTCTGCTGGTAAAGAATGACATCAGATCATTAGAAAGGATCAGAAGATGTTGAATCCTTGTGGGTTAAGTTAAGAAACTGCAAAGGTAAATGGACCCTGATGACAGTTATATACAGTCCACCCAACAGTAGCTGGGATGTGAACCACAGATTACAACAGGAAATGAAAAGGCGTGTCAAAAGGGCAACGTTATGATAGCCATGAAAGTTTTCAACATAAACGTTGATTGGGAAAATCAGGTTGGAAATGGATCTCAAGAGAGTGTTTGTTTAAAGGCCTACGAGACAGCTTTTTAGAGCAGTTTGTCGTTGAGGGTTATCATACAAGATATGTTTGATAGCTCTGGGTCTGTACTCACTGGAATTTAGAAGGATGAAACCTTTTGAAGGTTGAAAGGCCTGAGCAACTCTAAGTCAATCTAACATTTCCCTTCATGTTTCTATCACCCATGTACCTACCTAAGAGTTTCTTAAATGTCCCTTATGTATCTGCCTCTACCACCACCCCAGGCATTGCATCCAATCCACTCTGTGTAAAACAACACCTTTAGCATTCCCCTATACTTTCCTCCAATCACATGAAAATTATGCCCCCACTTCCGCCCTGGGAAAAAGTCTCTCAGTCTCCACTTCATCGACAGGAGCTCCCTAATAAAAAGCAATTGGATGTATGTTCATAGTCTTCTGCTGCTGTTGCCCATCCACTTTAAGGTCTGACCTGGTGTGCATTCAGAAATTCTTTTCTGCACACCACTGTTGTAACATATGATTACTTGAATTAATGTTGCCTTCCTGTCAGCTTGAATCAGTCTGGTCATTCTCGTCTGTCCTCTCTCAGAAACAAAGCGTTCTTGCCCACAGAGCTGCCGCTTATTGGATGATTTTTGTTTCTCGCACCATTCTTTGTAAACTCCAGAGAATGTTCTGTCTGAAAATCCCAGAACATCAGCAGTTCCTGAGATATTCAAAGCGCCCCATCTGGCACCATCAATCATTCCACAGTCGAAGTCACTTAGATCACATTTCTTCCCCATTCTGACATCTGATCTGAGAAACAACTGAACCCCTTGACCAGGTCTGTAATGCACTGAGCTGCTGCCACATGATGGGCTGATTAAATATTTGCATCAACAAGATGTACAGGTCACTCAGTATATACCTCATCATCTTATACACCTGATGGAGGTGTACAAGACGATGAGAGGCATTGATCGTGTGGATAGTCAGAGACTTTTTCCCAGGGCTGAAATGGCCAGCACGAGAGAACACAGTTTCAAGGTGTTTGGAAGTAGGTACAGAGGAGATGTCAGGGGTAAGTTTGTTACTCAGAGAGTGGTGAGTGTGTGGAATGGGCTGCCAGCGATAGTGGTGGAGGTGGATACGATAGGGTCTTTCACGAGACTCCTGGACAGGTACATGGAGCTCAGAAAAATGGAGGGCTATGGGTAACCCTAGGTAATTTCTAAGGCAAGGACATGTTCAGCACAGCTTTGTGGGCCAAAGGGCCTCTATTGTGGTGTAGGTTTTCTAGGTTTCTATGTTTCTATCTCGTACACCTCTATCAAGTCACCTCTCATCTTCCTTCTCTCCAAAGAGAAAAGCTCAACCTATCTTCATATGATTTACTCTCGAATCCAGGCAGCATCCTGGCAAGTCTCCTCTGCAGCCTCCCACAGGATGATTTTTCCTTGTGACCAGAATTGAACAGAACATTCCAAGTATGGTCTACCTGGGGTTTTATAGAGCTCCAACATTACCTCACATCTCTTGACCTAGGTCCCTTAACTAATGAAGGCCAACACACCTTATGGCTTCTTAACAATCCTAACAACTTGTACTGCAACTCTAGATATGAACCCCAAGATCCCTCTGTTCCTCCACACTTCTACCAATCCTGCCATTAACTCTGTATTCTGCCTTTGTTTCACCTTCTAAAGTGCATCACTTCACACTTCTCCAGGCTGAACTCCAACTGCCACTACTCAGCCCAACTTTTCATCTGTTAATATCCTGTTCCAACCTATGACAACCCTCCACACTATCCACAACTCCACCAACTTTTGATTCATCTGTAGACTTACTAACTCAGCCTTCCACTTCCTCACCAAGTCATTTACAAAAATCACAAAGAGCAGGAGTCCTACAATTGGGGCATCACAGTAGCACAACAGTTAACACGATGCTACTTGGAATGTCGGGATTCAGAGTTCAATTCCGATTTCATCTATAAGGATTCAATACATCCTCCCCATGGAATGCATGGGTTCTCTCCAGGAGCTCCAGTTTACTCCCACAGTTCGTAGGTCAGAATCGGAATCAGAATCAGGTTCATTATCACCGGCATGTGTCGTGAAATTTGTTAACTTAGCAGCAGCAATTCAATGCAATCCATAATATAGAAGAAGAAAATAATAATAAGTAGTAAATCAGTTACAGGATATGTATATTGAATAGATTAAAAATCATGCAAAATGCAGAATATATATTAAAAAAGTGAGGTAGTGTTCACAGGTTCAATGTCCATTTAGGAATTGGATGGCAGAGGGGAAGAAGCTGTTCCTGAATCGCTGAGTGTATGCCTTCAGGCTTCTGTACCTCCTACCTGATGGTAACAGTGAGAAAAGGGCATGCCCTGGGTGATGGAAGTCCTTAATAATGGACGCTGCCTTTCTGAGACACCGCTCCCTAAAGATGTCCTGGGTACTTTGTAGGCTAGTACCCAAGATGGAGCTGACTAGATTTACAACCTTCTGCAGCTTCTTTCGGTCCTGTGCAGCAGCCCCTCCATACCAGACAGTGATGCAGCCTGTCAGAATGCTCTCCATGGTACAACTATAGAAGCTTTTGAGAGCATTTGTTGACATACCAAATCTCGTCAAACTCCTAATAAAGTAGAGCGCTGTCTTGCCTTCTTTATAACTACATCAATATGTTGGAACCAGGTTAGGTCCTCAGAGATCTTGACACCCAGGAACTTGAAGCTGCTCACTCTGTCCAATTCTGATCCCTCTATGAGGATTGGTATGTGTTCCTTCATCTTACCCTTCCTGAAGTCCACAATCAGCTCTTTTGTCTTACTGACGTTGAGTGTCAGGTTGTTGCTGCGACACCACTCCACTAGTTGGCATATCTTGCTCCAGTATGCCCTCTTGTCACCACCTGAGATTCTACCAACAATGGTTGTATCGTCAGCAAATTTACAGACGGTATTTGAGCTATGCCTAGCCATACAGTCATGTGTATATAGAGAGTAGAGCAGTGGGCTAAGCACACACCCGAGGTGCGCCAGTGTTGATCGTCAGCGAGGAGGATATATTATCACCCATCCACACAGATTGTGGTCTTCCGGTTAGGAAGTTGAGGATCCAATTGCAGAGGGAGGTACAGAGGCCCAGGTTCTGCAACTTCTCAATCAAGATGGTGGGAATGATGGTATTAAATGCTGAGCTCTAGGCGGTGAACAGCATTCTGACATAGGTGTTTGTGTTTGGTCTAAGGCCATGTGAAGAGCCATTGAGATTGTGTCTGCCATTGACCTATTGTGGTGATAGGCAAAATGCAATGGGTCCAGGTCCTTGCTGAGGCAGGAGTTCAGACTAGTCATGACTAACCTCTCAAAGCATTTTATCACTGTCGATGTGAGTGCTACCGGGCGATAGTCATTAAGGCAGCTCACATTATTCTTCTTAGGCACTAGTATAACTGTTGCCTTTTTGAAGCAAGTGGGAACTTCTGCCCATAGCAGTGAGAGGTTTGGTCATTGTAAAATGGCCCATTATGCCAGGGTTAAAATTAGTAGGCTGTTTGGCAGCACAGTTCAAAGGGCCAGAAGGGCCTTTCCACACTGAATCACAATAAATAAACAGATCCTTGGAGAACACCACTGGTCACTGATCTCCAGGCAGAATACACTCAATTTACAACCACCCTCTGCCTTCCAGAGGCACCCTCACAGCCAAATTTAGAGTATGGAACTTATCCCTGTACCAGAGGGGTCTCAAACAAGAGGCATGTGGTTTGAATAAGGGGTAGGGGGTTTAAAGGAATAATTCCATGCACAGGCAGGTGAAGGCAGAGACGCTCACAGCACACAAGTATCAAACATTTGAATCACCAAGGTATAGACGATGACACACCAAACATTAGTAAATTGGATTAGTATAGACAGGTACTTCATAACCAGTGTCCACATGGTGTGCCAAAGTCTGTGCTGGTTCACTTCTGCATCTCCACTATCAACTCCCCATCTCATGGCACTTCCCCATGCAATTATAGGAGATGTTACACTCAAATAAGTCTCCTCTCATTATTCAGAGAGAGTCAACAATTCACTTGTATTTCTTCCAATCTGCTGACCTGCATTCAGTATTCACAATGTGGTTTTCTCTACAGTGGGACACGAGTCTGCAGATGAATCTCTTGTATCTCAATGTAGAGAAACAAGACATACTACAGATACTCGAAATCTCTTCCACCTATCACCTCCTGGCTTCTTGCCTTCCCCCTCGCACTTTGTTTCACCTGCCAGCTTGCACTTCTTTCCCTTCCCCCAGGTTTTAATTCTGACTTATACGCCCTTCCTTTCCAGTCTGCCAAAACGTTGAGTACTTATTTCCCTCCATAAATGCGGCCTGACCTGCGGAGATCCTCTAGCATTTTGTGTTTCTCTACACTGTGGAATGAACAAGATTCTTAGGATTAGGATTTAAGAGTCATTGAGTGCTACAACACAGAAACAGACCCTTCATAATTTACTTTCCCTAGTCCATCTGACCTGCTCCATAGCTCTCCATACCCCTGCCATCCATGTATTTATCCAAACTTCTCTTAAATGTTGAAATTGAACTCATATCCATCACTTACGCTGGCGGCTTGTTCCATACCCTCACCACCCTCTAAATCTCCCACAGATTGCCCTTAAATAGTTCACTTTTCACCCATAAGCTATAAACTCAAGTTCTAGTCTTACCCAACCACAATGAAAAAGTCCTGCATTAGGATTACATTAACCCTATTTATAGCCCTCAGAATGTTGTATATCTTTATCAGATCTCCTCTCATTCTCGTACACTCCAGGGAATAAAGTCCGAACCTGTTCAGCCTTTCCCTACAATTCAGGTTTTCAAGTTCCAGCAACATCCTTGTACATTTTCTTCATACTCTTACAATTGTATTGCTATCTTATTGATCACAGATATCAATCTTACTGATATTTGTAGGTAGGACTACATACGATATTCTAAATTTGGCTTCACCATTATCTTATACAACTTCAACATAACATCCTAACTCCAGTGCTCAGTGCTTTGAGTTAAGTACAGCCTGATCCACCTATGATGCCACTTTCAGGAATGGATCTGTATTCCCAGACCCCTTTGTTCTACCACACTCCTCAGTCACCCACAGTTCACTGTGCAAGTCCGACCCTGATTTCAGGAATGGATCTGTATTCCTAGGTCCCTTTGTTCTACCACACTCCTCAGTCGCCCAAAGTTCACTGTGCAAGTCCGACCCTGATTTCAGGAATGGATCTGTATTCCTAGGTCCCTTTGTTCTACCACACTCCTCAGTCGCCTACAGTTCACTGTGCAAGTCCGACCCTGATTTGTCCTCCCAAAGGTCAACACCTCACACTTGTCACCAAAGTTTTGTGTTTGGGCAGATCATGCGTTACTAACTCGATTCAGCTTATATTACTTAAGGAGGTGATGGAAGGTAGATTACCCTCAGCCATTAGGCTCTATAATGAGTCAACCTATAGCCAGGGAAATGATGACTCCTCTCCTGTTAACAACAGGAATTCTGCAGATGCTGGAAATTCAAGCAACACACATCAAAGTTGCTGGTGAACGCAGCAGGCCAGGCAGCATCTCTAGGAAGAGGTACAGTCGACGTTTCAGGCCGAGACCCTTCATCAGGACTAAATCTTACTAGTTCTTCTTTCAGTTAGTCCTGACGAAGGGTCTCGGCCTGAAACATAAACTGTACCTCTTCCTAGAGATGCTGCCTGGCCTGCTGTGTTCACCAGCAACTTTGATGTGTGTTCCTCCTTTCCTGTTAGACTGTTTGAGTTAACTTGGGTTTTATTCTTTCTTACTTCTCTGCTAATATTTGTATATTTGTATATCTGTAATTCTACTGTGACACTGTATTTTCCTTTGAAATCAATAACGTATCTATCTTTCTAGAACTGAGGATGTTGTCAACAGGGATTTTAATTGTTTGATAAGGGGAATGATGAGCAGCCGTCGTCCACATTGGTATCAATGATTTAGCTAGGAACGGTAACGAGGTTTTGCAAACTGAATCCAGGGAGTCAGGGGCTAACTTAAAGACAGGACCTCCTGTGTTGTGATCTCAGGATTGCTACCCATGCCACGTGCTAGTGAGGCCAAAAATTAGAAGATGTGCAGGAGGGACGACTTCAGATTTTTGGATCGTTGGGCTCGCTTCCAAGGAAGGTGGGACCTATACAAAAGGGGCAGCTTGCACCTGAACTAGAGGGGACCAATATCCTTACAGGAAGGTTTGTTAATGCTGCTCTGGGGTTTTTAAACTGCCAGTGCCGGGTGCAGCTGGGGGAGGAATTGTGGGAAAAGTAAATGTTAAATCTATCTATAAAGATAGAAACTGAAAGGTTGAACATGTTCTGTGTTGTATATATTCAGTACAATGAGCATTGGAGGTCAAGTACATGCGCTTAGAGCATGAAACAGCCAATGCAATTATGATATTGTAGCCATCAGTGAGACTGGGTTACAGGAGGGGTGGGACTGACAGCTCAGTATTCAGGGATTCCACTGTTTAAGACATGCAGGTCTTAAAGAGGAAAAGGTGGCATTACTCACCAAGGAAAATGTCATAGTAGTGCTCAGACAGGACAAATTAGAGGGTTCATATATTGAGGCTACATGGCTGGAACTGAGGATTAAGTAAGGAATGACTATATTAATATTATAGAACTCCCAACAGACAGTGGGATTTAGAGGAGCAAATTCAGAGAGAAAACAGATAGTTGCAATAAAAATAAGGTTGTGATAGTAGGTGATGTTAACTTCGCACTTATTGACTGGGACTCCATACTGTTAAAAGACTGGATGGAATAGAGTTTGTCAAATGTGTTCAGGAAAACTTTTGACACCCATCACCCAGGATGTGTTCTCTTTTCGTTACTACCAACGAGGTGGTGGTACAGGAGCCTGAAGGCACACACTCAACGTTCCCAGAACAGCTTCTTCCCCTCCGCCATCATATTTCTGAATGGTCAATGAACCCATGAACACTACGCATGTTTTTGTCCTCTCTTTTTGCTTTACTTATTCAATTTATAATTTTTTTTTATATATATACTTCTAATTGTAATTTACAGCTTTCATTATGAATTGCAAAGTACTGCTGCCAAAAACAATAAACTTCATGACATATGCCAGTGAGATTCTGATACTCGTTTATAGACAAACTGACTCCTGTTTGAGCCAAAAATTTCGAATGTTGACATCAGAGCACTTACTGTCATAGTTCAGCACCCCAGTCCTTGTGTTTGTGTGTAGTTTGTTTCCACTTAGGAGGAATGGCTTTTTGGCTCAACTCTTCCATGAAGACCACTTCTGCCAAGACTTCTCCAGACTGTAGACAGGGATACTTGGGTTTCAGTGGTTTCTACGTGTTCAGAGTTGACTGCAGTGCGAGACTTTTTCTGATTTAAAAGGTATGTCAGTTTGATGTTACTCTGGTCAGCTTCACTCACTTTTGGTTGGGTTGTCCCTCACCCAGTCTGATTCTTTCTCCATCCCTTTCTGTTTCAGTCAATCAGATTAGTATATTCAACTCATTATGGGGGCTGCAGGAAGAATGAGAAAGCTGACTCGGGCGCTGTAGTTCAGGGAGCCATTCGAGAGGGGGGAGAGAAGAGAAATGTAGTGGTAATTAGGGATAGTATAGTCAGGGGAATAGACAGAGTACTCTGTCGTGGGGATAGAACATCCCAAAGGCTGTGGTGCCTGCCTGGTGTCTGGACTCGGGTCATCTTATCTGACCCTCCAAGGAATTTGCAGTGGGAGGGGAAAAATCCAGTTGCTGTGGTCCATGTGGGTACCAACAACATAGGTAAAACAGGTAAGAGGTTCTGCTGAGGGAATTTGAGCTGCTAGGGACTAAACTGAAAAGCAGAACCAAAAAGGTAATCTCTGGATTACTACTTGAGCCACGTGCAAATTGGCATAGGGTGGAGATTAGAGTTAAACGCATGGCTCAAGGATTGCTGTGGGTGAAGTGGGTTTGATTTCATGGGAAATTGGCACCAGTATTGGGGAAGGGGGCAGCTGATCCAATGGGACGGGCTTCACCTGGACCGTGATGGAACCTGGATCCCAGCGAATCGCATAACTAGGGCTGTGGATAGGGCTTCAAACTAAATAGTAGGGGGGTGGCTTCAACAGATTGGAGAAGTAAAGTAAAAAAAAAGTGTGGATAAAGATAAAGAAAAAGCAAAAGATAAAAGAAGAGAAAAGTAAGAGTGGAGTGAAGAAAAGTCAAGTGTACAAAGATTACAAGATTTTAAGAGCACAATGAGTGTAAAGGCACTTTATTTGAATGCCCATAGTATTCAAACTTGTGGCACAAATCAGCAAAAAGGGGTATCATTTAGTGGCCATTAGAAAAAAATATGGTTGCAGGGTGGAGAGGATTGGGAATTAAATATCCAGATATCAGGTAATACAGAAAGACAGGCAGGAAGGTAAGGGAGGTGGGGTAGCGCTCTTAAATAAAGTTGCGATCAGGGCAATAGTGAGAGACGATATAAGATCTAAGGAGCAGAATGTTGAATCCATCTGGGTAGAGATTAGGAATAGTAAAGGGAAAAAAATCAATGATGGGAGTTGTCTATCGGCCATCGAATATTAACACTACAGTGTACAGGCAATATACAGAGAAATATCAGAGGCATGTAAGAATGGAAAGGCAGTTATCACGGAGAACTTTAACTTGCACATAGATTCGCAGAATCAAGTTGGTCGAGGCTGTCTTCAGGAGGACTTCATAGAATGCATCCATGATGGCTTTCTTGAACAGCATGTTACTGAACCTACATGGGAATGTGCTACCTTAGATTTGGTCCCGTGTAATGAGACACGTAAAATTAGTGATCTAGTAGTTAGGGATCCTCTTGGAAAGAGTGATCACAGTATGACTGAGTTTCTGATACAAATGGAGGGAGCAGTAGTTCAATCTAAAACCAGTGTATTATGCCTAAACAATGGAGACTACAATGGGATGAGGGAGGATTTGGCTAGTGTAGATTGGGAACACAGGCTATATGGTGGGATGGTTGAGGAACAGTGGAAGACTTTCAAAGAGATTTTTCGCGGTGCTCCAACATATTCCAATTAAAAGCAAGGACAGTAAAGGTGGGGAAAGCCAGCCTTGGATAACTAAGGAAATAAAAGAATGTATCAAACTAAAAGCTCGTGCATACAAAGTCACCAAGAATAATGGGAAACTGGACAATTGGGAAAACTTTCAAAAGCAACAAAGCAATAAAGGAAGGGAAGCTAGATTATGAAAATAAACCAGCACAAAATATAAAAACAGATAGTAAAAGATTTTAAGATTACATAAAGTGGAAAAGCGTGGCTAAAGTGAACGTAGATCCCTTGGAGGACGTAAAGGGGAATTGATATTGGGTAATGAGGAAATGTCAGAAGTTTTGAATGACTATTTTGCTTCAGTCTTCACAGTGGAGGACACATCTAACGTGCCAGAGAGATGTTATGGATGTGATGGGAGGTGAGGACCTCGATACAATAGCTATCACTGAAGAGGTAGTGCTGAGCAAACCTGTGGGACTGAAGATAGATAAGTCTCCTAGTCTTGATGGAATGCATCCCAGGGTACTGAAAGAAACGGCAGAAGTTACAGTAGTGGCTTTGATGATAATTTACCAAAGTTCTCTGGACTCTGGGCAGGTCCTGGCAGATTGGAAGATGGTGAATGTCACGCCACTGTACAAAAAAGGATGTAGGCAAAAGGCAGGTAACTATAGGCCAATTAGTTTAACATCTGTATTTGGGAAAATGTTTGAAGCTATCATGAAAGAAGAAATTGCGAGGCATCTGGAAAGAAATGGATCCATCAGGCAGATGCAGCATGGATTCATCAAAGGCAGGTCCTGTTTGACAAATTTACTAGAGTTCTTTGAGGATATAATGAGCACAGTGGATAGAGGGGAACAGATGGACGTTATTTAGTTGGATTTCCAGAAGGCGTTCGATAAGGTGCCACATAAAAGACTTATCCATAAGCTAATGATGCATAGGGTGATGTATTAGCATGGATAGAGGATTGGTTAACTAATAGAAAGCAGAGAGTTGGGGTACATTGGTGTTACTCTGGTTGGCAATCAGTAGTGAGCCACAGGGGTTAGTGCTGGGCCCGCAAATGTTCACAATATATATTAACAATACGGAAGAGTGGACCGAGTGTAGTGTATCTAAGTTTGTTGATGACACTAAATTGAGTGGAAAAGCAAATTGTGCAAAAGATTGGAGAGTCTGCAGAGAGATATAAATAGGTTAAGTGAGTGGGCAAGGGTCTGGCAGATGGAATAAAATGTTGGTAAATGCGAGGTCATCCACTTTAGAAGGAAAAATAGAAAAGCAGATTCATTACTTAAATGGTAAATAATTGCAGCAGGCTGCTGTGCAGAGGGACTGGGAGTACTTGTGCATGAATCACAAAAGGTTGGTTTGCAGGTGCAGCAGGCTATCAAGGAGGCAAATGGGATGTTGGCCTTCATTGCTAGAGGGATTGAATTTAAGACCAGGGAGGTTATGTTGCAACTGTACAGGGTACTGGTGAGACCGCACCTGGAGTACGGCATGCAGTTCTGGTATCCTTACTTGAGGAAGGATATACTGGCTTTGGAAGCAGTGCAGAGGTGGTTCACCAGGTTGATTCCAGAGATGAGGAGGATAGACTATGAGGTGAGATTGAGTTACCTGGGACTGTACTCCCTGGAATTCAGAAGAATGAGAGGAGATCTTATAGAAACATATAAAATTATGAAAGGGATAAATAAGATCGAGGCAAGAGAGTTGTTTCCACTGGTAGGTGAGACTAGAACTAGGGAACATAGCCTCAAGATTCGGGGGAGTAGATTTAGGATGGAGATGAGGAGGAACTGCTTTTCCCAGAGGGTGGTGAATCTGTGGAACTCTCTGCCCAATGAAGCAGTGGAAACAACCTCAGTAAATATATTTAAGAAAAGGTTGGATAGATTTTTGCAGAGTAGGGGAATTAAGGGTTATGGGGAAAAGGCAGGTAGGTGGAGTGGGTTCATGGCCAGGTCAGCCATGATATTATTGAACAGCGGAGCAGGCTTGATGGGCCAGATGGCCGACTCCTGCTCCTATTTCTTATGATCATTATTAGCAACCTGTTATCTTTGCTTAATCAGGCACTGGGCTATATACCTACAAAGTAAAAATGCTTTTATTTGAAAAGTGGTCTATTAATTAATTTACTTTAATGACAAACAAAAATGTCTCTATAACATTTAATTGTTTGGAAAATTAATGTTTGAAAATCTAAAATTTGCTCTTTTCTACTGACACAGTAATACGGAAGACAATAAAAATCTAGAGTGCCTAAAGGCTGATTTATACTTCTGTGTAGGCTCTACGCCGTAGCCTACGCCCTAGCGAGCATGTGTGAGTGTGTCTGTGTCGATCTGCAATTCACCGCCAATACGTTAGTTGGCGGTGGGGTTTCTATGCCACTGTGTTGAGTTTCTTCATGAGAGACATGGACGAGGAAATGCATTTCAATTATTTTCCGATGTCGGTAGGTAGATTTGACGATTTGGTTCATCGTCTCCAACCATTAATTTCTCATCGGTGTACGCACAGTATGCCTACAGACATGGCAGAGAAGAAGCAACCGGAAATGCGATGCTACCAAGCAGACCAATCACAGTTGTTGTGGTCTGCGTCGCCGCGACGCGCGAGTTACTTTTTTGGGGGGGTGCACGTCACCCTACGGCGTGGGGACCCGGTACCTACAGCATAGATTTGACGCAGAAGTATAAATTAGGCTTAAGACTCTTGTACAACACATCAATGACTTGGATGATAATATACAGTATTTCTGTTTTTGCACTTTTTAAAATCTATTCAATATAGATAATTGATTTACTTGTTTATTTCATCAGTGTGCTCAATGAAGCAAAAACAACAAGCATTGAAGCCTACGTCATCAAGAACCAACTAAGATGGAGCGGTCATGTTGTTCGGATGAAAGATGAACATCTGCTGAAACAAATCTTCTACTCCCAGCTTAAAGAAGGCAAACGTAAAAGAGGCGGACAACAGAAGAGATTCAAAGACGACCTAAAAGCCAACATGAGGAAATGTAACATCGACATCAACAATTGGGAAACCAATGCCAAGGACAGGAAACTCCGGCAAGCCATCATCCGAGAAGGAACAGCAACTTTCGAAGCCAACAGATGTGCAGAATTAGAAGAAAAGAGAAGAAAATGGAAAGAGAGGCAGCAACAACCAAAGCCCGATCTGCCATCTGGAACTACCTGTCCTGAATGCGGAAAAACTTTCAAAGCCAAGATTGGACTCATAAACCACTTGAGAGCCCATAAGTAGATCAACAGAACGAAGACCATCATCCTCGACCTCGAGGGATAGACACGACAGTGATGACTTGTTTATTTATTATTATTATTTTTATTTTATTATTTTTTTCTCTCTGCTAGCTTATGTATTGCATTGAACTGCTGCTGCTAAGTTAACAAATTTCACGTCACATGCCAGTGATAATAAACCTGATTCTGATTCTGATATGGTAAATTGGATCAGTAAATTTGCAGACACGGGACAGAGTATCAGACATCGAGAAAGGCTGTCAAAGATCTGAACCACCTGAAAAAATGGTAAATGGTATTTAATATAGACAAGTATTGCACTTTGGGAGGACAAAGCAGGGTAGGTCTTACACAGTGAACGGTAGGGCACTGAGGGGTGCAGTTAGACAAAGGGAAGTGGGAATACAGACCCATAATTCCTTGAAAGTGGCATCACAGGTACAGTCGAAAAGAGAGCTTTTGACATATTGATCTTCATAAATCAGAGTACTGAGTACAGAAGTTCAGATGTTATGCTGAATTAGGGGAGGCTAAATTTGGTGTATTAGGTACAGTTCCGGTCAACTTCTCCCTCTCAAATTGCAGGGCGAATTCTGCCTTATTATGATCACTGCCTCCTAAGGGTTCCTTACACTCCCTAATAAAATCTGGTTCATTACACAACACCCAATCCAGAACTTCCTTATCACTCATGGGCTCACCCACCAGCTGCTCTAAAAAGCCATCTCGTAAGCATTCTACAAATTCCTTCCTTGGGATCCAGCACCGACCCGATTTTCCCAATCTGATTTTTGCCATATTGAAATCCCCCAGGATTATCATAACATTGCTCTTTTTATTTGCCTTTTCCCCCACATCCTGGGCTACTGTTCACAGGCTCGTATGTAACTCCCATCAGGGTCTTTTCACCCACAAGGATTCTACATCTTCTGATCTTACATCACCTCTTTCTAAGGATGATTTATTTTTTACCAACAGAACCACCCTACTCCCCTTTTGATACAATGTGTACAGTTGGATGTGAAGATCCTAACTAAGATCTTTCTTTTCTGGCCATGACTCAGTGATGCCCACAATGTCATACCTGCCAATCTCTAATTGTGCTATAAGATCATTTAAATTACTCTGTACATGATGAACATTCATATGAAACACCTTCAATCATGTTTTCATCATCCTTTTTGATTTTGCCCTGTTACACTTCAACTCATCCCACTGACAGCAATTTTGCTCTATCGTCTACCTGTCCTTCCTCACAGACTCACTACACACTGCATCTACTTGTATAACAACTGACCCCTCCTCAGCCCCATTACTCCAGTTCCCATCCTCTGCCAAATTAGTTAAAACTCTCCCCAAGAGCTCCAGCAAATCTGCACACAAGGATATTGGTCCCCCTTGAGTTCAGGTGTAACCTGTCCTTTTTGTACATGTCATATCTTGCCCAGAAGAGATCCCATTGATCTAGAAATTTGAAACCCTGCCCCCTGCATCAATTCCTCGCCATGCATTCATGTACCAAATCATCCTATTCTTACCCTCACTGGCATGTGGCAAGGACGGCAATCCAGAGATTACTGCCTTTGAGGCCCTGCTTTTCAGCTTTTCTACCTAATTCTCTATATTTTCTCTATATATACCACTAACTCCAGCTGTTCACTCTCCCTCTTTAGAATTTTTGGACCCTGTTTTGGGTGTTCTGCAAGCAAGCTATCCACTCTATATTTGCTTCAGAAAAGTACTGCCACAGTTTCTCTTCGGTGTTTCCGACACTGGCACCTCGAGGACAGCATATACCCTGGTGTATCTTTCACGTTCAAAGAATCTCCTGTGTGCTTCTCTAAGAAATCCCTTATCACTTTTCAGGGCATTGAATTCAGTAGTCAGAAAATTATGTTGTAGCTTTATAAAACTCTGGTTAGGCCACAACTAGGGTACTGCATTCAATTCTAGTTGCTCCACTAAAGGAAGGATGTCAAGACCTTGGAGAAGTTTACCAGATTGCCTGGACTAGAGGTCATGTGCTATAAGGAAACACTGGACAAGCTAGAAATGTTTCCTCTCCAAGAGAATTTCATGAAGTAATGATACATCCAATACTATTTCTCCGGGTCAAAATGTCTATTACTACAGGACACACATCTAAGGAGAGGGAATAAGGTTCAAAGGAGATGATTACAGTAAGGTTGTTGTTTTTACTTCACATATACACACACCAGACAGAGAGATGGGTGCCTGGAGTGCACTGCTTGGGGTGGTGATGGAGGTAGGTATGATAAAGCTGCTTAAGAAGCTCTTAAATAGGCACATGAATATGCAGAAACATAAGGGATATAGGACACACATAAAAGTTGCTGGTGAACGCAGCAGGCCAGGCAGCATCTCTAGGAAGAGGTACGGTCAACCCGAAACGTCAACCGTACCTCTTCCTAGAGATGCTGCCTGGCCTGCTGCGTTCACCAGCAACTTTTATGTGTGTTGCTTGCATTTCCAGCATCTGCAGATTTCCTCGTGTTTGCGTTGAGGAATATAGGACCACGTGCAGACAGGAGTGGCAAGGGTATGTCATCGTTACCTTAATTAGTTTAGCATATAATTGTGAGCCAAACTGTGGCAGTACTCTTCTGATGTAAATATAGTGGATGGCCAGCTTGCAGCACTGGAGTTCAGTCTGTCGTGGTGATCCAGACCGACCTACTAGTTGGCCATTGCTTTAACTTTCATTCAACCTCTCTGGCATCCGACAATCTTTCAATAAAACCATGCATCTGCTCGGGAAGCCACCCCACTCCTCCTGTTTTCGTCACGTTATGGTCCTTTGGAGTCAACATTAAGCCTGTCCAGGCACTCCAATCTGGCACATCCCCCTGTGACACTCGCTGTCCACAGATCACCCCGGTCACTAAATTCCGCAGAGAAGGGGTGGGTGGAACACGTGGAGGGTGGGCGGCCATCAAGAGGGGAGGGGGTGACCCTCAGGAGCTCGGCAAGAAGGTAAGAGCCACGCGGGTTTGAGGGGGATAGGTCCGTGAGGTGACCCCCGGGAGTGGATGGGGGCGACGTCAGGTAACCCCTTCACCCTACACCGGGGAATGGCCTCAAGGCTAGCCGGCCCACCCCCAGACGGCACAGTCCGCTGGCGTCGTTCGACCTTGCCTTTCCTCCGTTCCGTTCCGAAAGGTACTACATTTCCCAGCAGCAGCCGGCGGCGCCGCTCGGCTCACCTGATCTCCTTGCCATAGAGGAGCCTGCAAAGCTGCTCGGCGCTGAGGCCGCAGTCGGGGCCCAGATCTGGGCCGGCGGCCGCTTGACTCGGCTTCTCCGCTGACATTTCACAACAGCTGCCCCTCACTCACTCACTCCCTGGCGGCGCCCACTCCTCTCCGGTCCGGGCTCCACTGGAACCGGCACCGGCAGCCCTGCCTCCTGCTCCTGATTGGTGCAGGAATGGAGGTGGGTAGAGGGGGGCGAGGCCACCGGAGTCCCCAGTAGGCAGAGGCCTTGATCTGCTGGATTTAACATCGTTTCCGATCAATTCTTCCCATCATCCAGGGACCTGCACTGTCTTTCCAGGATTCTCACAATCATAGCTCCTGCATCCAGTATTCACCATGTGATCTCTTCATCCACAGTATGAAATTGATAAAACATTGCCGCACAACTCAGAGCTCAGCCCTGACCTCCATTACCACCTCTCTGGATGTGACACCTCGTCCGTGTGACTCCATAGGTTGTCTTTGAATTCTCTGGTTTTCTCCAACGTGTGAGGTGTTGGGTTAACTGGCCACAGTAAATTTCCCCAAATCTGGGTGGAATTGAGGATGGGTGGAGAATTAAAAAGTGGGATTAGTGCAGAATTAGTGTGCATGAAAGGTTGATGGTCAGGAAGGACTCAGTAGCCGTTTTCTGTGCTGTAGAAAATCTGCAGATGCTGGAAATCCAAGCAACATACACAAATGTTGGAAGAACTCAGCAGGCCAGGCAGAATCTATGGGAAAGAGTGAACCATTGACATTTCAGACTGAGACACCCCACCGTCCCGAAACATTGACTGTTTACTCTTTTCCATAGATGCTACCTGGACTGCTGAATTCCTCCAGCATTTGTGTGTGTGTTGCCTGTTTCTGTGTTGTTTCTCTTTATGACTCTTAGCACAACACAGACTGACTTAGCTCACAGATCTGCAATATGCAGTGACCATGGGATTCTGTTCGCCCACCACTTTAATTCCCCATCCCACGCTCTTTCTGTGGCCTTGTGTGCTAGTCCAATAAGACCCTATATTGCTCATGAGGAACAATAACTCATATTCCATCTGGATACATCACAACCTCAGAATTCAACACCAGAAGAGACAGGATAAGACCGTAAGATATATGAGCAGAAGTAGGAATAGTGACCACAATAGTGATAGAGGTATACAAAATTATGAGGGGTATAAATAGGGTAAATGCAAACAGGGCATTTTCCACTGAGGTTGGGTGGGACTATAACTGGAGGTCATGGATTAAGAGTGAAGGAGAAAAGTTTAAGGGGAACATGAGTGGAAATTTCTTCACTCCGAGGGTCATGAGAGTGTGGAAAGAGCTGCAAGTGTAAGTGGTGCATGCAACCTCAATTTCAACATTTAAGAGAAGTTTGGATAGGTACATGGATGGTAGGAGTACAGAGGGTTATGATCCTGGTGCAGCAAGATGGGAGTAGGAAATTTAAATGGTTAAACTGGAGTAGATGGTCCAAAAGACCTGTTTCTGTGCTGTACTTTCCTATGTCTCTAGGGGTGAGCAACTTCGAGTCTCTGGGTCCAACACATTGATGCAATCATGAAGAAGGCACATAAATGGTTCTACTTTATTAAGAGTTTGGCAAGATTTGGTATGTCACCAAAGTGGTGACGAGCGTTCTGACTGGTTGCATCACAGCCTGGTGTAGAGCCTCCAAAGCAAAAGCTGCAAGAGGCTGCAGAGGGCTGTTCCCTCACAGGCAGAGCCCTCCGCACCGCAGGACATCTTCAAAAGGCAGTGCCTCAAAAATGCAGCATCCATCATTAAAGACGGTTACCATTTGGAGTATGCCCTTTTCTCATTACTGCATTTAGAGAGGAGCTACAGGAGCCTGAAGACCCTCAATCAATGTTTTAAGAACAGCTTCTTCCCCATTGTCATCAGATTTCTGAACAGTCCATGGACCTCATTATTCACCTTTTGCACTATGTATTTAGAGTTGGTTTAGTTAAGTGGGAGGGCAAAGAATCATAGGTAATTGAGGAGCAAAGGTGTGCTTGGTAAGTGGGAAGCCTTCAAAAGTTCAAATTCCCAAGTGTCAACATCTCTGTAGATCTACCCTAGGCCCAACATATTGATACAATTACAAAGAAGGCACCATAGCAGCCATATTTTGACAAGATCTGATATACAGAGAGTAAAGGAGGGGGCTTAGGACACAGCCCTGAGGGGCTCCTGTGTTGAGAGTCAGAGGGGTGGAGGTGAGGGAGCCCACTCTTACCACCTGCCGGCGATCTGACAGGAAGTCCAGGATCCAGCTACACAAGGCAGGGTCAAGGCCGAGGTCTCTGAGCTTCTTGTCAAGCCTGGATGGAACTATGATGTTGAATGCTGAACTGTAGTCCAAGAACAGCATTCTCACAGAAGCATCCCTCTTCTCCAGATGTATAAGGATGGTGTGTGGTCTGTCGATCAGTTGTGTGAGGTACTTGATGAATAAAACAAATGCGAGAGAATACTTAAGAAAGAAATCAGCAAGGCTAAAAGAAGGAATGAGGTTGCTCTAGCAGATGAGGTGAAGGAGAATCCCAAGGGCTTCTACAGATACACCAAAAGCAAATGATTGCAAGGGACAACTTGAAAATCAGAGTGGTCATCTATGCCAGGAGTTGAAAGAAATGGGGGAGATCATAAAAGTATATTGACTTAGGAAACAGCATAGCGTCAACACAACTGAGGCCAGAAAGCAGATAGGTCATGGGCCATTTACAGCTTAGAGATGAGGAGGTGCTTCTTGTCTTGAGGCAAATTAGGGTGCTTAAATCCCCAGGACCTGACAAGTGTTCCCTCGAACTTGTGGGATGCTAGCGCAGAGAGGCCCTAGCAGAGATGTATAAGACGTCCTTAGCCACAGGTGAGGTGCCGAAGGATTTGAGCATAGCTGATGTTGTCCACTGTTTAAGAAAAGCCGTAGGAATAAGCCAGGGAATTATAGGCCTGTGAGCCTAACATCAGTAGTGTGTAAGTTATTGGAAGGTTTTCTAAGGGACCAGATATATAAGTATTTGGATAGACAGGAACTGATTAGGGATAGTCAACATGGCCTTGTGCTAGGTTGTGGTAGATTGGACCAATCTTGTTGGGTTTTCCAGGGAAATTACCAGGAAATTTAATGAAGGTAGTGGATGTTGTCAACATGGACTTTAGCAAGTCCTTTGACAAAGTCTTGCATGGGAGGTTGGTCAGGAAGGTTCAGTCGCTTGGCATTCAAGATAAGACAGTAAATTGGATTATGATTATGATTATGAGGACACGCAGTCCCCTTTTATTGTCATTTAGTAATGCATGCATTAAGAAATAATAAAATGTTTTTCCAGAATGATATCACGAAAACACATGACAAACCGACTTAAAAACTAACAAAAACCACATAATTATAACATATAGTTACAACAGTGCAAAGCGATACCATAATTTGATAAGAACAGACCATGGCACGGTAAAAGTCTCAAAGTCTCTCGAAAGCCCCATCATCTCACGCAGACGGTGAACCTCCAGCGCCGCCAACTTGCTGGTGCAACATCCTGGAAGCATCCGACCACAGTCCGACTCCGAGTCCATCCAAAAACTCCGAGCCTCCGACCACCTCTTCGACACTGAGCACTGAGCGCCATCTCTGCCGAGCGTTTCAACCCCAACCCCAGCAACAGGCGATACACAAAGCTGAGGATTTGGGGCCTTCATCTCCGGAGATACTCGATGGCACAGTAGCAGCGGCAGCGAAGCAGGCATTTCAGAAGTTACTCCAGGTGTTCCTCCGTGCTTCTCACGACTGTCTCCATCAAATCTGGATTGTGCACAGCCCCCTAGTTAACACATATCGATATCAATTCGGAATGGCCGCGCTCGCTGCGTCACGCCGCCATCTTCTCCTCCCTCCTCATTGACTTCATGGGAGAAGCTAGAATGTGGAAGTGTCACAACCATGGATTCAGTAGCGCAGCAGATACGGCAAATGCGCTCATGAATATGCACGTATCTGCTAATTATTATTTCATTTTGATAGTACTTAACTCCATTCATTCCATCGTAGTACTTGTTGAGACTTGGACACACCAACGCTTCGCTGCCTGCTTGAATTCTGCCTTGCCTGAGAAATTGGCCTGTCGAGTCGACTGACTCTGAAGACTAGTGGTATTCATTTTATTCTTAGTTGTTCTTTTCAACCACAGTGTAGGCTTCGTTTTCCATTTTTAGTTAATGGCCCTGTTTGGCCTCGCATTTATTGTTCTCTTTTCCCTTTAATACTGTTCACATGGAAGTCTGTGAACTATCGACCTGCTTCAGTGTCTCTCACTCCACACTTGGGCCATATCCAAATCTAGTGACAGCAAGTCTCGACCACACAAAGATGGATCCAGTGGAGAGAGAGAGAGAGCAGCTGACCTTGGCCACGTGATTCATCGGTCAGAGTGATTCGTCCAGGCAGCAATGTTCCGTTGAAATTCCTATGTGTGAACTCTTGTTTCTGTCTCCAGTGTGACAGAAGGATCTTGCCAAGTAATGGACCCAGCAAAGTTTGAACAGTGATGTTTTGACATTGGTGGCTTGAGGAGAGGGTGCCTTCTATTCTCAGTGCATGTCCTGACTCTACATTCCGAGAATCCTCAGTCTACATACTGAGATTCTCTAGTCTACATTGAGTTTCTCCGGTATCCATTCCACGCTTTTCAAGTCGCAAGTACCCAGGCTCCCAGCTTTGTGATCCCGTGACTCAGGTCTGCACAACAAATGAGCGCTTCAAGCAAGCTTATCAATTGATTCAACAAATCATCATTCAAGTCAATAGTGTAAATTCTGGTAGAGCCCTACTCCAAAAGCTGATCCCTGGCTGGAGTGTGCAAATACACAAGTAAAGTAACCCTATCAAGAGTATTTTTAACCTCTTGATGAAAGTCATAGTGCAGGCTGGGAAAATTGAACTTTCATGTAGCAAATTAAACAGATCTACAGAAAACCAGCTAGCTTAGTGATGAAAGAAACCTGTTTATGCTGTCTTTATCTGTAAAATTGAGACTATATCCTAAATGCCTCTGGAAAAAATGTGGAAGATAAAACTGTGAGCAAGATTTGAAAAGGTTCCTTCTCTAGGTTTCAAGTTTCATGTTTTCAAGGTTTCTCAAGGACTTTTCTCTATGTTCCTAAGGTTTTTTATTTTTCTGATGGTTTCCAAGGCTTATTCAATGTGTTTAGGAAACACAAAATACTCTGCAGATGCTGGGGTCAAAGCAACACTCACAACACGCTGGAGGAACTCAGCAGGTCGGGCAGCATCCGTGGAAATGATCAGTCAACGTTTCGGGCCGGGACCCTTCATCAGGACTGTAGAGGGAAGGGGAAGAGGCCCTATAAAGAAGGTGGGGGGAGGGTGGGAAGGAGAAGGCTGGTAGGTTCCAGGTGAAAAACCACTAAGGGGAAAGATAAAGGGGTGGGAGAGGGGAAGCAGGGAGGTGATAGGCAGGAAAGGTGAAGAAGGAATAGGGGAAAGCACAATGGGTAGTAGAAGGAGGCGGAACCATGAGGGAGGTGATAGGCAGCTGGGGGAGGGGGCAGGGAGAAACTGGGATGGGGGAAGAGAAGGGGAGGGAATTACTGGAAGTTGGAGAATTCTACGTTCATACCAAGGGGCTGGAGACTACCCAGACAGTATATGAGGTGTTGCTCCTCCAACCTGAGTTTAGCCTCATCATGGCAGTAGAGGAGGCCATGTACGGACATATCCGAATGGGAATGTGAAGCAGAGTTGAAGTGGGTGGCAACCGGGAGATCCTGTTCCCCAATCTGCGTTGGGTTTCACCGATGTAGAGGCCGCACCGGGAGCAATAGATGACCCCAACAGACTCACAAGTGAAGTGTAGAAGAATGAGGGGAGATTTGATAGAGGTATCTAAAATTATGATGGGTATAGATAGAATGAATGCAAGCAGGCTTTTTCCACTGAGGCAAGGGGAGAAAAAAACCAGAGGACATGGGTTAAGGGTGAGGGGGGAAAAAGTTTAAAGGGAACATTAGTGGGGGCTTCTTCACACAGAGAGTGGTGGGAGTGTGGAATGAGCTGGCAGATGAGGTGGTAAATGCGGGTTCTTTTTTAACATTTAAGAATAAATTGGACAGATACATGGATGGGAGGTGTATGGAGGGATATGGTCCGTGTGCAGGTCAGTGGGACTAGGCAGAAAATGGTTCGGCACAACCAAGAAGGGCCAAAGGGCCTGTTTCTGTGCTGTAGTTTCTATGGTTCTATGTTGCCTCACCTGGAAGGACTGTTTGGGGCCCTGAATGGCAGCAGAGAGGAGGTGTAGGGACAGGTGTAGCACTTACGCTTACAGGGATAAGTGCCGGGTGGGAGATCCGTGGGGAGGGACGTGTGGATCAGGGAGTCGCAGAGGGAACGATCCCTGCGGAAAGCAGAGAGGGGTGGAGAGGGAAAGATGTGCTTAGTGGTGGGGTCCTGTTGAAGGTGGCGGAAGTTGCGGAGGATAATGTGCTGGATCCGGAGGCTGATGGGGTGGTAGGTGAGGGCAAGGGGAACTCTGTCCCTGCTGTGGTGGCAGGAGGATGGGGTGAGGGCCCAAGTGCGGGAGGAGATGTGGGTGAGGGCATCATTGATGACGGCAGAAGGGAAACCATGATCCTTAAAGAAAGAGGACACTTGAGATGTCTTGGAACAGAAAGCCTCATCCTGGGAGCAGATGCGGCGGAGACGGAGGAACTGGAAATAGGGAATGGCATTTTTGCATGTGGTAGGGTGGGAAGAGGTATAGTCGAGGTAGTTATGAGAATCAGTGGGCTTATAGAAGATGTCAGTGGACAGTCTGTCTCCAGAGATGGAGACCAAGAGATCGAGAAAGGGGAAAGAAGTGTCCGAGATGGACCAAGTGAATTTGAGGGCTGGGTGGAAGTTTGAAGTAAAGTTGATGAAAATGACGAGCTCAGCGTGGGTGCAGGAAGCAGCACCAATGTAGTCGTCAATGTACCGAAGGAAAAGTTGGGGGGCAGTACCAGAATAGGTTTGGAGCACAGACTGTTCCACATAACCAACGAAGAGGCAGGCATAGCTGGGGCCCATACGAGTGCCCATAGCTATACCCTTGGTCTGAAGAAAGTGGGAAGAGCCAAAAGAGAAGTTATTAAGTGTGAGTACCAGTTCCGCCAACCAGAGGAGGGTAGTGGTGGTGGGGAACTGGTGAGGTCTATTATCCAGAAAGTAGCAGAGGGCTTTGAGGCCTTCTTGATGGGGAATGGAGGTGTATAAGGATTGGACATCCATAGTAAAACTGGAAGCACTCGGGACAGGGGAACTGGAAGTTATTGAAGAGGTGGAGGGCATGGGATGTATCCCGATGTAGGTGGGGCGGGACTGAACTATGGGTGACAAAATGGAGTCCAGGTAGGCAGATAAAAGTTCGGTGGGACAGGAGCAGGCAGAAACTATGGGTCGACCGGGACAGTCAGGCTTGTGGATCTTCGGGAGGAGGTAAAACCGAGCGGTGCGGGGTGTGGGAATAATGAGTTTAGTGGCCGAGGATGGAAGGTCTCCGGAGTTGATAAGGGCGGTGATGGTACGGGAGACAATGGTTTGATGTTGTTCTTGGTGGGGTCCTGTTCCAGGGGTAAGTAAAAGGAGGTGTCAGAGAGCTGTCGTTTGGCCTCAGTGTGGTAGAGGTCCATCCGCCAGACTACTACGGCACCACCTTTGTCAGCAGGTTTGATGGTGAGGTTGGGATTAGTGCAGAGAGAGTGGAGGGCAGTGCGTTCAGAGGGAGTGAGGTTGGAACAGGAGAGAGGAGTGGTGAAGCTGAGACGATTGATGTCTTGGCGACAGTTGGAGATGAAAAGATGGAGTGCGGGTAGAAGGCCCGGACGGGGTGTCCAGGAGGAGGAGGAGGGTTGAAGATGGGAGAAGGGGTCCTCAGTAGGGGGAGGGGAATCCTTGCCAAAGAAGTAGGCTCGGAGACGTGGGCAATGGAAGAAGAGTTCAGTGTCATGGCGACCACGGAACTCACTGAGGTGTGGACGGAGGGGGACAAAAGTGAGGCCCTTGCTGAGGACAAAGCGTTCTGCCTCAGAGGGGATGGTGAAGACACGGTAAGGGTTGGGGCTGGGGTCAGAGGAGGGTGAAGCGAGGGAGGTCTCAGGAGGGCGAGGGGGGCTGGGATGTTCAGGGAAAGCAGGGTTAGGGGAAGATGAGGGATCAGAGGAATGGAGGGGTGATGAGGAGTAGAGGGAGGGTTGGGAGTCGCAGGGAGGAAAGAGGGTAGTGGGAGAATAAGACGGGTGGTAGGACCCAGCAGCAGTAAGAGCGGTCCCAGTCTGGAGAGGGTCGGGACCATGGTCCGAGCTGGACCTGGAGCTGGGGGTGGCGGAGCCTGTGGCCTGCAGGGCCCCAGAACTGAGGTCCGAGTCGGAGGCGAGTGAGTCCATGGCCCGCCGGGGGCTGGTGTCCATGTCCTGGAGGCCTGGGTTCCAGTCGGGGTCAGAGTCAGAGGCAAATGGGTCTTCGGCCTGCAGAAGGCCTGAGAGGTCGAGGTCCGAGGGGTCGGGGGCTGGGCTGGAGGCTGTCGTCATCATTGGTTCAGGGCAGGAGAGCTTGTGGTCCTTCTTAGACACAAGGAAGGAGAAGAAACGACGGTTGGAGGCGTGAATCCGGTGGAGAATGAAGTGTAGGCGAGGTCTATGGCAGACAGTGGAGAGCGAGGCCCGGAGTGGTGGCAGACAGAGGGTCAGGCCCGTAGGTATCTCTGCATAGCAGCGAGCGTGGCGCGGAGAATCCAGAGGGAGCAGCCGTCAATAAAACGGAGGTACCTGGGATCCTCGCTGGGCCTGAACTGGGAGGCCTGGAACTGGAGCTGGAATCCCTGCGGTACAAGATGGCGGCGGAGACACGTTCCCAGGAAGGAGACGTGGCTGTGGTAGCGGGTCTGAGTCAGGATGTGGTCGAAGAGTTGGAGAGAGGCAGAGATCACAGAGGGGGAGCAGTGAGAGAGGGTTTAGGGTTTTTCAATGTCCTCCCCATCTCGAGGACTCCCAAGCCTCCCTCTCAGCCCCCCCAAGGTTCCTTGATCTCACTCAAGTTTCCCTGGTCTCTCAGTCTGTTGGGGTTCCCAGGACTCTCAGTCTCTCTGGATCCCCCAATCTCCCTGCTTCTCGAGTTCCCCAGGTCTCTCGAGTTGTCCCCGGACCTTGAGTTTTCAGGCCTTCCTGGGCCATCAGGGGCCAGCTAAAGGGAGATGGGTCCTGTAGTGACTTCCTCAAGCCTGTGCAGGGCATCAGAGAGCACTGGGCACTGAAGTTTTTAAAGCACCTGAATTGTTTAATTGGTACTTAACAAAAGGTATTAATGGTTTAAGAGTTCCTTGTGCTGTTCTCGAGTGATTCACTCTTTCTAATGCGTTTTCCTGGTGCTTTCTGTTTAAGTTGGTTAAGTTTATTTTGACAGACTCAGGGATTCTGTGTTAGTTTTATTGTTGAAGCAGATGCCCAATTAGCTCCAATTGGAGAGTCCTCACTTTGAGAGTGATCCGTCTCATGGTTTCACTTGGTCGAGGTACCTCTGTAAAAACCCTTGTTTCTGTCTCTACATGGAAGTCTTTGGCTCCGATATTGGCAGTGTACACACCATGGCACTTGTCTACCAGCATCACTGAAGGACATCTTGGACAAGTCCCTCATTCGGGACTTCCAGCGGACTCATGTCTGTGGCACCTACAGAGGGGGGCCCTGTCACAACCACAGATTCGGCAGCGTGGCAGATACGGCAACTGCGCTCATGAATATGCATTTTGATAGTATTTAACTCCATTCATTCCTTCATAGTATATGTTGAGACTTGGACACAGCAATGCTTTGCTGCCTGTGTGCATTACGCATTTCCTGAGAAATTGGACTGTCAAGTCAACTGACTCTGAAGACGAGCGGAATTCGTTTTATTCTTAGCTGTTATTTTCAGCCACAGTGTAGGCTTCATTTTTCATTTGAGAGTTTTAGTTAACGGCTCTGTTTGGCCTAGTGTTTATTGTTTTCTTTTCTCTTTAACACTGTTTGCATTAAAGTTTGTGAACTATGGACCTCTTCAGTGTCCCTCATTCCACACTTGGGCCATATCCGAACATGGTAACAGGTAGTAAATGATTCCCTCTCTGACTGGAGGCCAATGACCAATGGTATGCCGCAGGGATCTGTGCTGGCTCCGTTGTTGTTTTTCAAGGACCTGGATCATAACGTAGTAAACTGGGTCAGAAAGATTGAGGGCAAATGTAGAACACAGATCCATAATCCTTTGAAAGTGATGTCACAAGTAGATGGGTCATAAAGAGGGCTTTTGGGCACAGTGTCCTTCAAAAATCAAAGTTGTCAGGACTTGAGACCTGAGTTACAGGGAAGGTTAAACAGGTTCGGACTTTATTCCCTGGAGTGCAGGAGAACGAGAAGAGATTTGATAAAGGAATACAACATTATCAGGAGTATAGATAGAATAAATGTCTGTTTGATGTGACCCCCCCGACTGTGGTGTCTGTCTGATGTGACCCCCCCTGACAGTGGTGTCTGTCTGATGTAACCCCCTCCCCTGACAGAAGTGTTTGTCTGATGTGACCCCCCCCCACTGACAGTCGTGTCCGTCTGATGTGACCCCCCTGACAGTGGCGTCCATCTGATGTGACCTCCCCTGACAGTGGTGTCTGTCTGAAGTGACCCCCCCGACAGTGCTGTCTGTCTGATGTGACCCCCCCTGACAGTGGCGTCTGTCTGATGTGACCGCCCCCCCCCGCTGACAGTGGTATCCGTCTGATGTGACCCCCCCCCTGACAGTGGTGTCTGTCTGATGTGACCCCCCTGGACAGTGGTGTCTGTCTGATGTGACCCCCCCCTGACAGTGGCGTCGGTTTGATGTGACACCCCCTGACAGTGGTGTCTGTCTGATTTGACCCCCCCCCCCGCTGACAGTGGCGTCTGTATGATGTGACCCCCCCCGACAGTGGCATCCGTTTGATGTGACCCTCCCCCGACAGTGGTGTCTGTGTGATGTGGCCCCCCGCTGACAGTGGTGTGTGTTTGATGTGACACCCCCTGACAGTGGTGTCTGTCTGATTTGACCCCCCCCCCGACAGTGGTGTCTGTGTGATGTGGCCCCCCCGCTGACAGCGGTGTGTGTTTGATGTGACCCCCCCCCGACAGTGGTGTCTGTTTGATGTGACCCTCCTGACAGTGGCGTACATTTGATGTGACCCCCCCCCCCGACAGTGGTGTCTGTTTGATGTACAGGACAGACACAGCTGCTTCCTGAGAGATTGTTAGAGAAAGGAGAGAGGTTTGACATTGCTGAAATCCCACTCGCATCTGTGGAAATTTTTATTCATTTGAATAGATGCTGTCTGACCTGCTGAGTTCCTCCAGCACTTTGTGTTTGTTGCTTTGGATTTCCAGCCTCTGCAGAGTTTCTCCTGTTTATGATTTAATGCCCCACTCCCATCCTCCTCGTGTCTTGGAAATGATGATGCCATCATATGCCGTTTTGATGCTACTGTTGCCAATTTCACAGATAATCAAACAGATGATAATGTAATAAAGTTTGTAATTTCACATGCAGTGTCAGTATCTTAGATCCAAGAATAGTTGTGCGCTTTGGACCCCACTGTAAGAACATTGTCTACTTGCAAGGCTTTTGCCAAGAAAGTGAATCCCAATGTTCATGGTCCCCCAGCTTTCTGGGAGAAGGTGAACCCTAACGTTCATGGTCCCCCAGCTTTCTGAGAGAAGGGGAACCCTAACGTTCATGGTCCTCCAGCTTTCTGAGAGAAGGGGAACCCTAATGTTCATGGTCCCCCAGCTTTCTGAGAGAAGGGGAACCCTAACGTTCATGGTCCCCCAGCTTTCTGAGAGAAGGGGAACCCTAATGTTCATGGTCCCCCAGCTTTCTGAGAGAAGGGGAACCCTAACGTTCATGGTCCCCCAGCTTTCTGAGAGAAGGGGAACCCTAATGTTCATGGTCCCCCAGCTTTCTGAGAGCCCATTGGCTTCCTCATGATTTTGAAGGTATTCAGAGCACCAGGTGGAATTTTAGGAGAGGTTAGTTGTTCGCTGCAGTTAATTTTCAGGGCAGCTTTTCTCCTCAATGTGACAACAACTCTGCAGGGTGCAGAGTTCGTCAGGACCCGCTGAGACAGTAAAAATTATATTAAATTCAAATAATTCTATTTCTGCAATTGTCAGAATAATTAAACAGATGTACCAACTGGTATCTCAGCCATCTTCCCAAGAGCCTTTATATTTTTAAACACAGCTTTTTTCCTGTTTTGCTCATCTAATCCACATGTGTTATCTATTTTGGCCTAATTTCATAAATGTAACCTTTAAAAATATATATCTTGTTTTCATTGGGCTGCTCAGTGAGAAGGGCTATTGTGCTCAGCCAAGAGTCAGGATCAAAAACACGTGGGAAAGGTTTCCTGGTGCTCTTAAAGCAGTCATGGTGCCCAGTGGGAAACGGGCAGAGTCAGTTTGATTTTGCACTTTACCCAACCTGCTCTCCAATAGCCTCCAACAATGTCTAGAATTTCCACTGGGAGAAGCAGGATCTCCCAGTGGCCACACATTTTAATTCCACATCCCATTCCCATTCTGATATGTCTATCCACGTCCTCCTCTACTGTAAAGATGAAGCCACACTCAGGTTGGAGGAACAACAGCTTATATTCCGTCTGGGTAGCCTCCAACCTGATGGCATGAACATCGACTTCTCTAACTTCCGCTAATGCCCCACCTCCCCCTCGTACCCCATCCGTTATTTATTTATATACACACATTCTTTCTCTCACTCTCCTTTTTCTCCCTCTGTCCCTCTGAATATACCCCTTGCCCATCCTCTGGGTCCCCCCCGCCTTGTCTTTCTTCCCGGACTTCCTGTCCCATGATCCTCTCGTATCCCCTTTGCCAATCACCTGTCCAGCTCTTGGCTCCATCCCTCCCCCTCCTGTCTTCTCCTATCATTTGGATCTCCCCCTCCCCCTCCCACTTTCAAATCTCTTACTAACTCTTCCTTCAGTTAGTCCTGACGAAGGGTCTCGGCCTGAAACGTCGACTGCACCTCTTCCTAGAGATGCTGCCTGGCCTGCTGCGTTCACCAGCAACTTTGATGTGTGTTGCTTGAATTTCCAGCATCTGCAGAATTCCTGTTGTTCTAGAATTTCCTTTCTGGGTGTGTCAACTCTGCTGACGTGGGAAGCCCATGGAGAGAGAGGCCAAGGAGCCTTGAGCCAGTGGAGATCAGAGGGAGGAGGGTTAAGGACTGCAGACTGACAGGGCTGCAGGTCTGTAAACAGGGATGTGAGGACGGGGTAAACCATACGCATCTCTTATGGACAGGGGCCAAAGGCATGCATTAAATTTGTTAATCAGGAGGTAATTTTGGCAAAAATAAGCAGCAGGCAATGGTTTGAGCAAATATTGAACATTTTGAAAGGTAGAGGAGGAAGGTTCCAGTGTAATTTGGTGCAAAACACACACAACGTGACGGAGGAACTCAGCAGGTCAGGCAGCATTTATGGAGTGAAATGGATAGTCGACATTTCGGGTCAAGAACACTGTGAAGCTGTGCTGCCTTCTCTATTTCCCATCATTGACTAAGTGGTTGAAGGCTTATAAAGTAAGTTTGACCTCAGCTAGAGCACCCTATTCAGTACTGTCAGCGTTTCAGCAAGGCACCAACTTCCAGAAGAAGACACTGAAAGGTTTATAGAGGGCAAAAGGAGTTACAGGTCTTCCGTTATGGAGACATGAGAGAAGTAAGAGTTATTCTCCTCAGGGCAGAGTTTAACAGAGGAGCTTAAAATCATAAATGGTGTTGAGAGAGTTGGTAAGCTGCAAAAAGGTCAGTCACCAGACACAGAGATGTGTGCTGGCCAGAATAATCAGCAGTCACATGAAGATATATTCCTATCCCAGTGAGTTGTTCATACCTGGAGTTCACTCCCTCAAGGAGAGGAGCAAATGCAGCAGTAACTTCTGAAAGGAGATTGGAAATGTTGTGCACTCAAATTTACCTGGTTTTGGGGAATGGAACGGATGGGACAGCTCCATCAAAGGGCCAGGGCAGACACACCTAACCCAGACTCTCATTTCTTGTGCAGAGAGAGACTCCTCAGTCCTATCCAGTCTCTTATGGTCAGCACGGCCAAGAGAAACAAGCGCCTAGAAACTGCATCACGGGCTCAGACTGTTTCACTAGGTCCAGGCTGACTTATTACAGCTGAAAAATTCAAGTGGAGTGTACATCTGCCCTGTGAAAGTGCTGTACATCGAGTGATGTCCACAGTATCCTTCCCAGCATTGCCAGCAGAAGTGGGAGCTCCCAGGCCTGGGAGAAGAATGGCTAGCAGTCACAGGGCTGCTCTTCCTTCAACATCAGAATCTTTGTCTCAGATGATGAATGTTGTTGTTTTGTGCCATCAGACCACTATGTATTACAAAATAAATAAATAGTGCAACAATAAAGGAATAAAGGTAGTGCCCGTGGATCATTCAGACATCTAATGACGGAGAGGAAGCAGCTGTTCCTGAAGCACTGAATTGTGGGTCTTCAGACTCATGTACCTCCACTCTGATAGTATTAAGAAGAAGAGGGCAGGTCCAGATTGTGAGGGTCCTTAGTGATGGATGCAGCTCAGATTGTGAGGGTCCTTAGTGATGGACGCAGCTCAGATTGTGAGGGTCCTTAGTGATGGATGCAGCTCAGATTGTGAGGGTCCTTAGTGATGGATGCAGCTCAGATTGTGAGGGTCCTTAGTGATGGATGCAGCTCAGATTGTGAGGGTCCTTAGTGATGGATGCAGCTCAGATTGTGAGGGTCCTTAGTGATGGACGCAGCTCAGATTGTGAGGGTCCTTAGTGATGGATGCAGCTCAGATTGTGAGAGTCCTTAGTGATGGATGCAGCTCAGATTGTGAGGGTCCTTAGTGATGGATGCAGCTCAGATTGTGAGGGTCCTTAGTGATGGATGCAGCTCAGATTGTGAGGGTCCTTAGTGATGGACGCAGCTCAGATTGTGAGGGTCCTTAGTGATGGATGCAGCTCAGATTGTGAGGGTCCTTAGTGATGGATGCAGCTCAGATTGTCAGAGTCCTTAGTGATGGACGCAGCTCAGATTGTGAGGGTCCTTAGTGATGGACGCAGCTCAGATTGTCAGAGTCCTTAGTGATGGATGCAGCTCAGATTGTGAGGGTCCTTAGTGATGGACGCAGCTCAGATTGTGAGGGTCCTTAGTGATGGACGCAGCTCAGATTGTGAGGGTTCATGATTGTGAGGGTCCTTAGTGATGGAGGCAGCTCAGATTGTGAGGGTCCTTAGTGATGGACGCAGCTCAGATTGTGAGGGTCCGATGGAGCAGCTCAGATTGTGAGGGTCCTTAGTGATGGACGCAGCTCAGATTGTGAGGGTCCTTAGTGATGGACGCAGCTCAGATTGTGAGGGTCCTTAGTGATGGACGCAGCTCAGATTGTGAGGGTCCTTAGTGATGGATGCAGCTCAGATTGTGAGGGTCCTTAGTGATGGACGCAGCTCAGATTGTGAGGGTCCTTAGTGATGGACGCAGCTCAGATTGTGAGGGTCCTTAGTGATGGACGCAGCTCAGATTGTGAGGGTCCTTAGTGATGGACGCAGCTCAGATTGTGAGGGTTTAGTGATGGACGCAGCTCAGATTGTGAGGGTCCTTAGTGATGGACGCAGCTCAGATTGTGAGGGTCCTTAGTGATGGACGCAGCTCAGATTGTGAGGGTCCTTAGTGATGGACGCAGCTCAGATTGTGAGAAGTCAGATTAGTGATGGCAGCTCAGATTGTAGGCAGCTCAGCTCAGATTGTGAGGGTCCTTAGTGATGGACGCAGCTCAGATTGTGAGGGTCCTTAGTGATGGACGCAGCTCAGATTGTGAGGGTCCTTAGTGATGGACGCAGCTCAGATTGTGAGGGTCCTTAGTGATGGACGCAGCTCAGATTGTAGAGTCTTAGTGATGGAGCAGCTCAGATTGTGAGGGTCCTATGATGAGCAGAGATTTAGGTCTAGTGATGGATGCAGCTCAGATTGTGAGGGTCCTTAGTGATGGACGCAGCTCAGATTGTGAGGGTCCTTAGTGATGGAGCAGCAGATTGTGAGCTTCAGATGGAGCAG
Organism: Mobula hypostoma; assembly: GCF_963921235.1. Classification (NCBI taxonomy): domain Eukaryota; kingdom Metazoa; phylum Chordata; class Chondrichthyes; order Myliobatiformes; family Myliobatidae; genus Mobula; species Mobula hypostoma. The sequence continues at coordinate 56,620,792 of NC_086119.1, read as the reverse complement.
TGAGGGTCCTTAGTGATGGACGCAGCTCAGATTGTGAGGGTCCTTAGTGATGGACGCAGCTCAGATTGTGAGGGTCCTTAGTGATGGACGCAGCTCAGATTGTGAGGGTCCTTAGTGATGGACGCAGCTCAGATTGTGAGGGTCCTTAGTGATGGACGCAGCTCAGATTGTGAGGGTCCTTAGTGATGGACGCAGCTCAGATTGTGAGGGTCCTTAGTGATGGACGCAGCTCAGATTGTGAGGGTCCTTAGTGATGGACGCAGCTCAGATTGTGAGGGTCCTTAGTGATGGACGCAGCTCAGATTGTGAGGGTCCTTAGTGATGGATGCAGCTCAGATTGTGAGGGTCCTTAGTGATGGACGCAGCTCAGATTGTGAGCGTCCTTAGTGATGGACGCAGTTCAGATTGTGAGGGTCGTTAGTGATGGACGCAGCTCAGATTGTGAGGGTCCTTAGTGATGGACGCAGCTCAGATTGTGAGGGTCCTTAGTGATGGACGCAGCTCAGATTGTGAGGGTCCTTAGTGATGGACGCAGCTCAGATTGTGAGGGTCCTTAGTGATGGACGCAGCTCAGATTGTGAGGGTCCTTAGTGATGGACGCAGCTCAGATTGTGAGGGTCGTTAGTGATGGACGCAGCTCAGATTGTGAGGGTCCTTAGTGATGGACGCAGATCAGATTGTGAGGGTCCTTAGTGATGGATGCAGCTCAGATTGTGAGGGTCCTTAGTGATGGACGCAGCTCAGATTGTGAGGGTCCTTAGTGATGGACGCAGCTCAGATTGTGAGGGTCATTAGTGATGGACGCAGCTCAGATTGTGAGGGTCCTTAGCGATGGACGCAGCTCAGATTGAGAGGTTCCTTAGTGATGGATGCAGATCAGATTCTGAGGGTCCTTAGTGATGGATGTAGCACAGATTGTGAGAGTCCTTAGTGATGGATGCAGCTCAGATTGTGAGGGTCCTTAGTGATGGACGCAGCTCAGATTGTGAGGGTCCTTAGTGATGGACGCAGCTCAGATTGTGAGGGTCCTTAGTGATGGACGCAGCTCAGATTGTGAGAGTCCTTAGTGATGGACGCAGCTCAGATTGTGAGGGTCCTTAGTGATGGATGCAGCTCAGATTGTGAGGATCCTTAGTGATGGATGCAGCTCAGATTGTGAGGGTCCTTAGTGATGGATGCAGCTCAGATTGTGAGGGTCCTTAGTGATGGATGCAGCTCAGATTGTGAGGGTCCTTAGTGATGGACGCAGCTCAGATTGTGAGGGTCCTTAGTGATGGACGCAGCTCAGATTGTGAGGGTCCTTAGTGATGGACGCAGCTCAGATTGTGAGGGTCCTTAGTGATGGACGCAGCTCAGATTGTGAGGGTCCTTAGTGATGGACGCAGTCAGATTGTGAGGGTCCTTAGTGATGGAGCAGCTCAGATTGTGAGGGTCCTATAGTGATGGACGCAGCTCAGATTGTGAGGGTCCTTAGTGATGGATGCAGCCAGATTGTAGGTCCTTAGTGATGGACGCAGCTCAGATTGTGAGGGTCCTTAGTGATGGACGCAGCTCAGATTGTGAGGTCCTTAGTGATGGACGCAGCTCAGATTGTGAGGGTCCTTAGTGATGGATGCAGCTCAGATTGTGAGGGTCCTTAGTGATGGAGCAGCTCAGATTGTGAGGGTCCTTAGTGATGGATGCAGCTCAGATTGTGAGGGTCCTTAGTGATGGAGCAGCTCAGATTGTGAGGGTCCTTAGGATCTCAGATTGTGAGGGTCCTTAGTGATGGACGCAGCTCAGATTGTGAGGGTCCTTAGTGATGGACGCAGCTCAGATTGTGAGGGTCCTTAGTGATGGACGCAGCTCAGATTGTGAGGGTCCTTAGTGATGGACGCAGCTCAGATTGTGAGGGTCCTTAGTGATGGACGCAGCTCAGATTGTGAGGGTCCTTAGTGATGGATGCAGCTCAGATTGTGAGGGTCCATAGTGATGGACGCAGCTCAGATTGTGAGGGTCCTTAGTGATGGACGCAGCTCAGATTGTGAGGGTCCTTAGTGATGGATGCAGCTCAGATTGTGAGGGTCCTTAGTGATGGAGGCAGCTCAGATTGTGAGGGTCCTTAGTGATGGACGCAGCTCAGATTGTGAGGGTCCTTAGTGATGGACGCAGCTCAGATTGTGAGGGTCGTTAGTGATGGACGCAGCTCAGATTGTGAGGGTCGTTAGTGATGGACGCAGCTCAGATTGTGAGAGTCCTTAGTGATGGATGCAGCTCAGATTGTGAGGGTCCTTAGTGATGGACGCAGCTCAGATTGTGAGGGTCCTTAGTGATGGATGCAGCTCAGATTGTGAGGGTCCTTAGTGATGGATGCAGCTCAGATTGTGAGGGTCCTTAGTGATGGATGCAGCTCAGATTGTGAGGGTCCTTAGTGATGGACGCAGCTCAGATTGTGAGGGTCCTTAGCGATGGACGCAGCTCAGATTGTGAGGGTCCTTAGTGATGGATGCAGATCAGATTCTGAGGGTCCTTAGTGATGGACGCAGCTCAGATTGTGAGGGTCCTTAGTGATGGACGCAGCTCAGATTGTGAGGGTCCATAGTGATGGACGCAGCTCAGATTGTGAGGGTCCTTAGTGATGGACGCAGCTCAGATTGTGAGGGTCCTTAGTGATGGACGCAGCTCAGATTGTGAGGGTCCTTAGTGATGGATGCAGCTCAGATTGTGAGGGTCCTTAGTGATGGATGCAGCTCAGATTGTGAGGGTCCTTAGTGATGGACGCAGCTCAGATTGTGAGGGTCCTTAGTGATGGACGCAGCTCAGATTGTGAGGGTCCTTAGTGATGGACGCAGCTCAGATTGTGAGGGTCCTTAGTGATGGACGCAGCTCAGATTGTGAGGGTTCATAGTGATGGACGCAGCTCAGATTGTGAGGGTCCTTAGTGATGGATGCAGCTCAGATTGTGAGGGTCCTTAGTGATGGACGCAGCTCAGATTGTGAGGGTCCTTAGTGATGGATGCAGCTCAGATTGTGAGGGTCCTTAGTGATGGACGCAGCTCAGATTGTGAGGGTCCTTAGTGATGGACGCAGCTCAGATTGTGAGGGTCCTTAGTGATGGATGCAGCTCAGATTGTCAGAGTCCTTAGTGATGGACGCAGCTCAGATTGTGAGGGTCCTTAGTGATGGACGCAGCTCAGATTGTGAGGGTCCTTAGTGATGGATGCAGCTCAGATTGTGAGGGTCCTTAGTGATGGAAGCAGCTCAGATTGTGAGGGTCCTTAGTGATGGATGCAGCTCAGATTGTGAGGGTCCTTAGTGATGGACGCAGCTCAGATTGTGAGGGTCCTTAGTGATGGACGCAGCTCAGATTGTGAGGGTCCTTAGTGATGGACGCAGCTCAGATTGTGAGGGTCCTTAGTGATGGACGCAGCTCAGATTGTGAGGGTCCTTAGTGATGGACGCAGCTCAGATTGTGAGGGTCCTTAGTGATGGATGCAGCTCAGATTGTGAGGGTCCTTAGTGATGGACGCAGCTCAGATTGTGAGGGTCCTTAGTGATGGATGCAGCTCAGATTGTGAGGGTCCTTAGTGATGGATGCAGCTCAGATTGTGAGGGTCCTTAGTGATGGACGCAGCTCAGATTGTGAGGGTCCTTAGTGATGGACGCAGCTCAGATTGTGAGGGTCCTTAGTGATGGATGCAGCTCAGATTGTGAGGGTCCTTAGTGATGGACGCAGCTCAGATTGTCAGAGTCCTTAGTGATGGACGTAGCTCAGATTGTGAGGGTCCTTAGTGATGGATGCAGCTCAGATTGTGAGGGTCCTTAGTGATGGAGGCAGCTCAGATTGTGAGGGTCCTTAGTGATGGACGCAGCTCAGATTGTGAGGGTCCTTAGTGATGGACGCAGCTCAGATTGTGAGGGTCCTTAGCGATGGACGCAGCTCAGATTGTGAGGGTCCTTAGTGATGGATGCAGATCAGATTCTGAGGGTCCTTAGTGATGGATGTAGCACAGATTGTGAGAGTCCTTAGTGATGGATGCAGCTCAGATTGTGAGGGTCCTTAGTGATGGACGCAGCTCAGATTGTGAGGGTCCTTAGTGATGGATGCAGCTCAGATTGTGAGGGTCCTTAGTGATGGAGGCAGCTCAGATTGTGAGGGTCCTTAGTGATGGACGCAGCTCAGATTGTGAGGGTCCTTAGTGATGGACGCAGCTCAGATTGTGAGGGTCCTTAGTGATGGACGCAGCTCAGATTGTGAGGGTCCTTAGTGATGGACGCAGCTCAGATTGTGAGGGTCCTTAGTGATGGATGCAGCTCAGATTGTGAGGGTCCTTAGTGATGGATGCAGCTCAGATTGTGAGGGTCCTTAGTGATGGATGCAGCTCAGATTGTGAGGGTCCTTAGTGATGGACGCAGCTCAGATTGTGAGGGTCCTTAGTGATGGATGCAGCTCAGATTGTGAGGGTCCTTAGTGATGGATGCAGCTCAGATTGTCAGAGTCCTTAGTGATGGACGCAGCTCAGATTGTGAGGGTCCTTAGTGATGGACGCAGCTCAGATTGTGAGGGTCCTTAGTGATGGATGCAGCTCAGATTGTCAGAGTCCTTAGTGATGGACGCAGCTCAGATTGTCAGAGTCCTTAGTGATGGACGTAGCTCAGATTGTGAGGGTCCTTAGTGATGGATGCAGCTCAGATTGTGAGGGTCCTTAGTGATGGAGGCAGCTCAGATTGTGAGGGTCCTTAGTGATGGACGCAGCTCAGATTCTGAGGGTCCATAGTGATGGACGCAGCTCAGATTGTGAGGGTCCTTAGTGATGGACGCAGCTCAGATTGTGAGGGTCCTTAGTGATGGACGCAGCTCAGATTGTGAGGGTCCTTAGTGATGGACGCAGCTCAGATTGTGAGGGTCCTTAGTGATTGACGCAGCTCAGATTGTCAGAGTCCTTAGTGATGGACGCAGCTCAGATTGTGAGGGTCCTTAGTGATGGACGCAGCTCAGATTGTGAGGGTCCTTAGTGATGGACGCAGCTCAGATTGTGAGGGTCCTTAGTGATGGACGCAGCTCAGATTGTGAGGGTCCTTAGTGATGGATGCAGCTCAGATTGTGAGGATCCTTAGTGATGGATGCAGCTCAGATTGTGAGGGTCCTTAGTGATGGATGCAGCTCAGATTGTGAGGGTCCTTAGAGATGGATGCAGCTCAGATTGTCAGAGTCCTTAGTGATGGACGCAGCTCAGATTGTGAGGGTCCTTAGTGATGGACGCAGTTCAGATTGTGAGGGTCCTTAGTGATGGATGCAGCTCAGATTGTCAGAGTCCTTAGTGATGGACGCAGCTCAGATTGTGAGGGTCCTTAGTGATGGACGCAGTTCAGATTGTGAGGGTCCTTAGTGATGGATGCAGCTCAGATTGTGAGGGTCCTTAGTGATGGATGCAGCTCAGATTCTGAGGGTCCTTAGTGATGGACGCAGCTCAGATTGTGAGGGTCCTTAGTGATGGACGCAGCTCAGATTGTGAGGGTCCTTAGCGATGGACGCAGCTCAGATTGTGAGGGTCCTTAGTGATGGATGCAGATCAGATTCTGAGGGTCCTTAGTGATGGATGTAGCACAGATTGTGAGAGTCCTTAGTGATGGATGCAGCTCAGATTGTGAGGGTCCTTAGTGATGGACGCAGCTCAGATTGTGAGGGTCCTTAGTGATGGATGCAGCTCAGATTGTGAGGGTCCTTAGTGATGGATGCAGCTCAGATTGTGAGGGTCCTTAGTGATGGATGCAGCTCAGATTGTCAGAGTCCTTAGTGATGGACGCAGCTCAGATTGTGAGGGTCCTTAGTGATGGACGCAGCTCAGATTGTGAGGGTCCTTAGTGATGGATGCAGCTCAGATTGTCAGAGTCCTTAGTGATGGACGCAGCTCAGATTGTCAGAGTCCTTAGTGATGGACGTAGCTCAGATTGTGAGGGTCCTTAGTGATGGATGCAGCTCAGATTGTGAGGGTCCTTAGTGATGGACGCAGCTCAGATTGTGAGGGTCCTTAGTGATGGACGCAGCTCAAGATTGTGAGGGTCTTAGTGATGGACGCAGCTCAGATTGTGAGGGTCCTTAGTGATGGACGCAGCTCAGATTGTGAGTCCTTAGTGATGGACGCAGCTCAGATTGTGAGGGTCCTTAGTGATGGACGCAGCTCAGATTGTGAGGGTCCTTAGTGATGGACGCAGCTCAGATTGTGAGGGTCCTTAGTGATGGACGCAGCTCAGATTGTGAGGGTCCTTAGTGATGGACGCAGCTCAATTGTGAGGGTCCTTAGTGATGGACGCAGCTCAGATTGTGAGGGTCCTTAGTGATGGACGCAGCTCAGATTGTGAGGGTCCTTAGTGATGGACGCAGCTCAGATTGTGAGGGTCCTTAGTGATGGACGCAGCTCAGATTGTGAGGGTCCTTAGTGATGGACGCAGCTCAGATTGTGAGGGTCCTTAGTGATGGACGCAGCTCAGATTGTGAGGGTCCTTAGTGATGGACGCAGCTCAGATTGTGAGGGTCCTTAGCGATGGACGCAGCTCAGATTCTGAGGGTCCTTAGTGATGGATGCAGATCAGATTCTGAGGGTCCTTAGTGATGGATGTAGCACAGATTGTGAGAGTCCTTAGTGATGGATGCAGCTCAGATTGTGAGGGTCCTTAGTGATGGACGCAGCTCAGATTGTGAGGGTCCTTAGTGATGGATGCAGCTCAGATTGTGAGGGTCCTTAGTGATGGATGCAGCTCAGATTGTGAGGGTCCTTAGTGATGGATGCAGCTCAGATTGTGAGGGTCCTTAGTGATGGACGCAGCTCAGATTGTGAGGGTCCTTAGTGATGGATGCAGCTCAGATTGTCAGAGTCCTTAGTGATGGACGCAGCTCAGATTGTGAGGGTCCTTAGTGATGGACGCAGTTCAGATTGTGAGGGTCCTTAGTGATGGATGCAGCTCAGATTGTGAGGGTCCTTAGTGATGGACGCAGCTCAGATTGTGAGGGTCCTTAGTGATGGACGCAGCTCAGATTGTGAGGGTCCTTAGTGATGGACGCAGCTCAGATTGTGAGGGTCCTTAGTGATGGACGCAGCTCAGATTGTGAGGGTCCTTAGTGATGGACGCAGCTCAGATTGTGAGGGTCCTTAGTGATGGACGCAGCTCAGATTGTGAGGGTCCTTAGTGATGGACGCAGCTCAGATTGTGAGGGTCCTTAGTGATGGACGCAGCTCAGATTGTGAGGGTCCTTAGTGATGGACGCAGCTCAGATTGTGAGGGTCCTTAGTGATGGATGCAGCTCAGATTGTGAGGGTCCTTAGTGATGGATGCAGCTCAGATTGTGAGGGTTAGTGATGGACGCAGCTCAGATTGTGAGGGTCCTTAGTGATGGACGCAGCTCAGATTGTGAGGGTCCTTAGTGATGGACGCAGCTCAGATTGTGAGGGTCCTTAGTGATGGACGCAGCTCAGATTGTGAGGGTCCTTAGTGATGGACGCAGCTCAGATTGTGAGGGTCCTTAGTGATGGATGCAGCTCAGATTGTGAGGGTCCTTAGTGATGGGAGCTCAGATTGTGAGGGCAGATTGAGATAGGATGGAGCAGCTCAGATTGTCAGATTTGAGGGTCCTTAGTGATGGACGCAGCTCAGATTGTGAGGGTCCTTAGTGATGGACGCAGCTCAGATTGTGAGGGTCCTTAGTGATGGACGCAGTCAGATGTGAGGGTCCTTAGTGATGAGCAGCTCAGATTGTGAGGGTCCTTAGTGATGGATGCAGCTCAGATTGTGAGGGTCCTTAGTGATGGACGCAGCTCAGATTGTGAGGGTCCTTAGTGATGGACGCAGCTCAGATTGTGAGGGTCCTTAGTGATGGATGCAGCTCAGATTGTGAGGGTCCTTAGTGATGGACGCAGCTCAGATTGTGAGGGTCCTTAGTGATGGATGCAGCTCAGATTGTGAGGGTCCTTAGTGATGGATGCAGCTCAGATTGTGAGGGTCCTTAGTGATGGACGCAGCTCAGATTGTGAGGGTCCTTAGTGATGGATGCAGCTCAGATTGTGAG